>NW_027266269.1:28910201-29032701 GCF_022045235.1 Haliotis cracherodii | reverse complement strand
TCGATCATCATCATCATCATCATCATCATCATCAACATCATCATCATCATCATCAACATCAACCAATGATACAGAATTTATATTGGTTGAATGTCCTCATGTGTATTCGATCATCATCATCATCATCATCATCATCATCATCATCATCAACATCAACCAAAGATACAGAATTTATATTGGTTGAATGTCCTCATGTGTATTCGATCATCATCATCAACATCAACCAATGATACAGAATTTATATTGGTTGAATGTCCTCATGTGTATTCGATCATCATCATCATCATCATCATCATCATCATCATCAACATCATCATCATCAACATCAACCAAAGATACAGAATTTATATTGGTTGAATGTCCTCATGTGTATTCGATCATCATCATCATCATCATCATCATCATCATCATTATCATCAACATCATCATCATCATCATCATCAACATCAACCAATGATACAGAATTTATATTGGTTGAATGTCCTCATGTGTATTCGATATGATCTAGGATGTGCTCACAACATGGGATAAACAGCTGGTCAAGGAAGGACAAGATCCCTCGACCTTCACAGGAATTCATCACGGATCCAAAACTAAGCACCCATGGCAGGTAATTTGGTGAAACATTCACGACTTCACTGAAATCTGTCTGTGACATACAAGTTTAAAGCCATAACATCAGTTATTACAACATAATATGAATTTGGAAATTTGTAATTTCAATCTGGGAAAATTTACTAACTTCTGCTGCAGACAAGGGGCCGAATATCAGCCTCTACAGATCACTCCCAGCTTCCACGATTAATTCCCAACACTGACAATATCCTATTGCCAAATATAAAAGGAGCAAGTCAGCAAGTCTTGTACATACACAGTATCCAATCCAAATGAAAATAAAGTAATATTTACCCAGAAAGCACTGGCCCGCGTAGCGCTACACACAAAGCATTACCGGTACCTCCCACATGCTTGCTCCAGCAGTGACATCTACCTATTGCCTTTGGTCTTTCCCTCTTACAAAACCTGTTTGTAAGTAGGCTTTATATATTTATCATGTGTCTGCAAAAATAAACTGTTTTTTTTACAGAGCATGTGTTCCAGCTTCCGGAGATCTCTTAAAACACTCCAGCCCAAAAAACACATCTGGACATTTTTTTTCCAGCCCCGAAATTTATAGCAGAGCATACATTTTAACATGTATCTTAAGCAACACAATACACAATTGGATTCCATCTTTGAAAATATTATCTACAATGCATTTAAATTTGAAATGTTGTTAACCACATGTGTATATTTTTATATTTTGAGAAAGTCTTATTTGATACATGTATTCTGTAAACAAATGAGACTGATTTGCATGTTCAAGGTTGCAAATAACTGAGTTAAGCACTAATTAAAAATTAAATTAATTCAAACTTTAAATCATAATATTTTAAAATATAATTTTATATTTTCTTATTTTCATACAAATAAGAAAACTGAAGATCAATGGAAACATTTCTATAACAAAATATCAAACTTTGATGTATTTATACTCAAGTTACAAAAGGTTTATTATTTAAATTAATTAAATTAATTTAAATTATGAATTAAAATATTTTAAAATATAATTTCATATTTGATTTTCTAGAAATAAAAAAATTAAAGACCAATGAAAACATTTCAATAAAAACAAAAGTTTTATACTCAAGTTACAAAAGGTTTATTTTTTAAATTAATTTGAACTATGAAATGAAATATTTTAAAATATAATTTCATATTTTGGTTTATAGAAATAAAATGATGAAAACCCAACATCAATGGAAACATTTCCGTAAAAACGAAAAATTAAAATTGGAATTTTTTATACTCAACTTTTCAAAGGTTTACAGTCATTGACAATGTCGAATAGAACAGAGACTTGTTCACTAGACATGTGCTATGGCATGCAAGAATATTGATTGGCATACATGCCGACAATGTCATGCCGGTAACTCAACGACCCGAACTTCAGCGAAAATGCAATCAGGCTTAAACTCGCTTGTGTGGATGACTGCCATTTTTTAAAGAAGACTCGACATCCTTTCCCATGAAATGCAGTCACTGACATGCGACCGATGTCGATTTCAGATACTAATATATTTCATGTAATAGACGCACTCTGCTTAAGGGGTGTTCCTAGGTAAACACTCAGTGCTGTAAACATGCGCTCATATCCGTCAAAAATGACACAAATCACCCCACTGATGTTGTTTGAAGTACCAAATACTGCCATTCATGACCAAATTGAATAATGTGTCTTTTTAAGACAATTTAAGGCAAAACAGAAAGGAGGGATGTGGCAAATTGTTTCATAATGGTTGATGGATCTATTACTTGAGATTCTTCGGGAAGAGAGTAAAAGTGCAACCTATCTCAATCTTGTGCGAGACAATGATAAAAATCAATATGTCTGAACCTGAATGCATTCAACCGCCACCGCAGTGATAGAAAATAACATTTTTAGTCCACTAGTTCTTAAAAAGGGCAAATGTCTACTGTAGTCTGGAAGGTAATTTAAGGTACCGACGTTTACTACAATATCTGAAAAACTATCGGACCTACTCCTGTCAAAGTTGGTATGAGATTATTAAACAGTCATACATAACTGGATATCACATTTAAAGACAATCGGTCCATGAATTAAAAATCTGTCTATTTAGCTATCACTATATTTCATCAACAACCAGACCTGTTCGTCACGGGTGGAAGGAGCATTCATTGAAACAGCCATCTGCATAATGCTACCCCTGCGTCACAGGGCCATATGACACGGTTGAACCAATCAACTCAACTCGAAAGGGTGCACGGGAATCACGCACGCACGAATACGGTGTAAGCGTTGGGCTTCTCAACGACGTTATGTATGACTGTTTAATAATCTCATGCCAACTTTGACTGGAGTAGGTCCGATAGTTTTTCAGATATTGTAGTAAACGTCGGTACCTTAAATTACCTTTCAGACTATAGTCCTTGTGATACCTTACCTATTGGGCAGTTTGGCAAGGACTACGGGACTTTTTCTACGGCTGAACTGAAATCCCATGACACTGTTTGTGTAGGTTTTATGATTTAGATCAACATGACATTTTTTCTTAAATTATGATCTTTTCATAAAATGAGCCTTGTAAAACATAACAGTTCAGTATTTGTGCAAAAAGTCAGAATCTACACTAAAAAGTGAGTGAGTGAGTGAGTGAGTGAGTGCTTTTAGCAATATTTCAGCAATATCACGGCAGGGGACACCAGAAAGGGGCTTCACACATTGTACCCATGTCGGGAATCGAACCCGGGTCTTCGGCATGACGAGCGAATACTTTAACCACAAGGCTGACTGACCACCCCTTACACACCTGTGAGTGAGAAACCCACTTAAGACAATTCCATGCCCATGATTGGTTACTCCATGGGGATGACCTTAGGTCAGATTATGACGGACTACTTTCCAGATCGTAAGTAATTGACAAGTTACTCGTGATTCAGTCGAATTCACCTACGTCTGTGTTAAACGTCATGGTTGTACAGTGTTAATACATGTTCTATGCCCTTATTTGGTTGGCATTATCATCATCGCCTTGATAATCCACCGATATGACAGAATCTTTTTGTGTAAGGTCACATTAGTAATCAGTAGTAAGCAGTACGTCGGATGACGTCGTTCATGGCCATTGTGTTATGTATTAATGAGCAACTGCAATCATGAGAATAGACACCATATGCATTAATTCGATGCTAAAATGGTGCAATCTTAGGGTGTGTAAGAAACAGATTACTGCACTCGTGCCTGTCACATACTATTTATCTTACAGCTCATTGTTTCAAAGCATATTTAACTCACTTTCGCTTGTTAGATACCTTTTGAAACTCGTAAGACAAATGGTATATGACAGATACTCGTGTATTAATCTTTATTTCACATTTACAAGTCTTATTTCGTGCTTTAAATTATGGCGTACCGGCATACTGGTTTTGCAATGTTCTGCTGCTGAAATAATATATATACAGGACAAGAATCTATCCCAAAGTTTAATTGTTATTACAAATTCGTTCCGGGGACACTTCATAACTAATTAATTCAGGACACAGGTCTCACGATTTTACAAAAGTCTCGCGAGACTTATTACCGTGATGGGCATCCCAAAACGAGGAACACAAGTATAGATACACAACACCCCTCCTTCAGTGTTCTCTTCCCAGGAAGGCCAAAGTACTCCCTTATGTGTATACATACATAAATAAATACAAGAACTCAATACAGCAGAGAACAAATACAGTTGGCGGCAAGGATGGGACTCAACAATGAATTGTAAACACCTGAAACGAATTTAGAGTCTCTGATAAGATAATCTTATAAATCTAACTTCTGAGGAGGACAACGAACTTGAAAAGGATTTCTTCTTCCACTGCTGCACACTTCTAACGTTAGTGTGGTCTTCACTCACAATGGACTGACATAGTTTCACACTGACAATATTTAAGCTTAATCTTTAATTTTAGTTCATCTTGAGTATTTTGGCGCCACTCGATTATGTAAAACAAGAGAGGACTTTACCTTGACTTAAAGTGGAGGTCCATAGGACCTCCAACAATACATTTTAAGGGTCCTTGCAGGCAGTATGAGGGTCCTGTAAAATAATGAAATGGTGTAGTGTATTCTACGTTTTGATAATTACTTTAGAGCCTGGGATGAATCAGTGATCATGTGGACAGTGGTCATGATTGATGGGTGAAATGACAGACACCCATAACTGCTCTTGAACCGCTGTAGGCAAAATGAATAATACCATTGTTCGTCCCTCGGTATGCCGTGTATTCATTTTCTACTTTCATTATCTACATTTGTAAGTACTTGACGCATATTTGAGAGTCGAGTAACCTCTGCAAAGACAAAAGAAACTGTTACTGAATTTCGTTTTGCTCAGATTTGATGATATTATTCATTCAGACAGATCCTTCAAGCCGGATACCTGAGCGAGCGTGCAAGGAGAACACGATACCCTATCTGTGGGTCTCAGCTACATCGGAAAGCCTGCAGCCGAAACCAGACCTACAACTAGCTAACTCATGTTAATAATAGTGTCAGGCTAGATCAAGCCATCCAGGGGGGCTGTATTATGCTGCGATGGCTCAAAGAGCTCCTTCACCAGAGGTCGTGTTAGCCCATAGGCCACAACAAATGATTATTTTTAAATCTAAAACCCTTAACAGTGGCAGACAATTCTGGGTTTGTTCCTGAAGCTTTGGATTATTGAAAATCCATAGTAAAAAGAGAGGTACAAAGTATTTGAAACTCACATTAATATTTTCTGAGTATTTAAGATCAAAACCATACAAGGGTAAAGTAGGATTTGTTTGTTGTTTAACACCGCACTCAGCAATATTCCAGCTATATGACAGCGGTCTATAAATAATTGAATCTGGATCAGACAATCCAGTCATTGACATCATGAGCATCAATCCACGCAAATTTGGATACGATGACATGCATCAACCTAGTCAGTGAGCCTGACCACCCGATCCCGTTAGTCGCCTCTTACAACAACCAGTCGCCTTTTTACGTCAAGTATGGATTGCTGAAGACCTATTCTACCCCAGAGTGAATGAGTGAGTATGGTTTTACGCCGCTTTTAGCAATATTCCAGCAATATCACGGTGGGGGACACCAGAAATGGGCTTCACACATTGTACCCATGTCGGGAATCAAACCCGGGTCTTTGGCGTGACGAGCGAACGCTTTAACCACTTGGCTACCCAACCGCCCTCTACCCCAGATCTTCAGGGGCCGCTAAAGTAGGAATTCAACCGATATCCTCTATAATAATGATGATGCCAAATGTGACGTTTTCAATGTCGCTGCCAGACATTTGTCCATGAATGTGTGCATGTTATATTTATTATTCAAGACTGTAATGCGCTTTCTAAGCATGGTTGAAGCTTGTAGGCTTATGATTCTAACACCACGGCTATTTTATATTGTCTATGACAAGCCATTGATGCCATGGAAATATGAAACTTGCAATTGTGGCCTTTGATTTCTTAAGTGAATGAGTGAGTTAAAATTTAACGTCGCATCGGCTTCATTCCATCCATATAGCGACGAGACCAAGTTTAATATGTTAACAATTAAGTCATTTATGCAAAGTAATATTCAAAATCAATTCATGCATGATTTCTTAAGAATAAGGAATTGTCCCCAACATGCAACACTTGCCAAAAAACTTCGAACAAAAAGAAATTAAAATATTCCTTCCAAATTAAAGAAACAGACCCTTTTATTAAAAATAAAATAATAAATAATAATAATAATAATATTCACAATACCCTCTTCAGCTGCACTCCTTAGTCATGTGACCTTTTTAAAATTACAGATACCGTATTCGACGTAATAAGCGCCCAGGGCGCTCTCAAAATTAAAAATAGGGGGTTCTTATTAGAATAAAATTTTAGTGGAAAGATCGTAAATTTCGTGGTTTATGCTGACAGCCTGAAATGATACGAAGGAAACGTCCGTGCTTATTATACGTATTATATTTTTCCAGAATTTAATTGCACATTTTTAAGAATGCATATTACACACAAGTGCGTATTATACACAAATAAATAAGTCTTGTGTACATTGATCAATTGGAAGGGGTGCTAATTGGGACTGTTCCCTAGCCAATATATTTGCAAATATCGCTGTGGGCGCTTATTAGAGCGGGGCCCTTATTACGTCAAATACGGTAACAAATATGAAGCATAAACTAAAAGATGCTTTGCTTAAAGTTCTAAGCCTGATTCCTAAATGGTTTCCTGGTATTCATCACCAGACCAGAGTCTCCTTAATGCCCAGAGTGTGACATTCTATCTGGGTGAATTATTAACCATTCTCAGACATCCTGTCTCCGGGTTTTTAATGGAATTTCAAAATTCATCCTTTGACAATCCATGTTGCATCATGATAAGCCTTGAATATTTGAAAGACATATCTCATAGCATCAGGCAGATTGGATGTTTTCTCGATATCAATAATTATTTGTATTGCCCTGATATATTTTGATGTTATACGTTGTTTCAAAAAACGTTATTATTGCCGGCATATCATTAACATCATCACAACCATCAGTGTCTTTGTCCACATTGTTTTCATCATCATCATTATCATCATCATCATCATCAATGCTATCATCATCAATGCTATCATCATCATCATCATCAATGCTATCATCATCATCATGATGTTAATATTATATCATCATCTTCAATGCTATCATCATCATCATCATCAATGCTATCATCATCATCATCATCAATGCTATCATCATCATCATCATCAATGCTATCATCATCATCATCATGTCAATATTATATCATCATCACTATCATCATCATCATCATCATGTCAATATTATATTATCATTATCATCATCAATGCTATCATCATCATCATCATCATCATCATCATCATCATCATCAATGCCATCAGTATTCTCATCACCATGCCGTTATTATCAAACCATTGGATTTGTCCTCCTTAGCATTCCAATGCAATGCCACCATCATCATCAGACATCGTACTTGCCACATCTATCATCACCATCATCGTAAAACTAACAAGGCTCAACCACATTCCTTTGAAACCTAAAACAATTCTTTCAACAAGTTTATCAGGTTCTCCTCAATCTTCCAACAGATTTCCCGCAAACCTGATTTACTTCCAATCTCATTTCTCCTCTAATGTGTTTTAGATGGTTTATGGAGAAATCGAATGACGTAGAATTGTAAACGGACGGGCGTAAGGTAACAAGAACCATCAAATACCACAAATAACGTCCTGCCTCCCAGCGAACTGGGTGTATATCACACTCGTATATCACGCTATGTCATCCCCAACAACCCTTTGTTGCACTAATCACAGGAACTCGTGTCAACAGTGTCGTAACCTCTACATGAGTTGGCAAGATGGATTTCCCTGAAATCTGACTTCTGTAATATCAGCCAAAATCTACAAACCTTAGGACACAGCATGAGTGAGTGAGTTGTTCAGTGAGCTGTTGAATGGGTTTGTTGAGCGAGCTGTTCAGTGTTTGTTGTTTAATGCCTCAGTTGTTGAGTAAGTTGTTGAGCGAGTTGTTGAGTGAGTTGTTGAGCGAGTTGTTGTGTGAGTTATTGAGCCTTTGTTGTTTAATACCCCAGTTGTTGAGTGAATTGTTTAGTGAGCTGTTGAGTTGTTGAGTAAGTGAGTGGTTGAGTAAGGTGTTAAGTTGTGAGTGAGCCGTTTAGTGTTTATTTGTTATTTAACGCCCCTCCTCAGCCCTAGCAGCCTATACTCATCCCCTTCTCAGCTCTAGCAGCCTATACTCATCCCCTTCTCAGCTCTAGCAGCCTATACACATCCCCTTCTCAGCTCTAGCAACCTATACTCATCCCCTTTTCAGCTCTAGCAACCTATACTCATCCTCTTCTCAGCTCTAGCAGCCTATACTCATCCCCTTCTCAGCTCCAGCAGCCTATACTCATCTCCTTCTCAGCTCCAGCAGCCTATACTCATCTCCTTCTCAGCTCCAGCAGCCTATACTCATCCCCTTTTCAGCTCTAGCAGCCTATACTCATCCCCTTCTCAGCTCCAGCAGCCTATACTCATCTCCTTCTCAGCTCCAGCAGCCTATACTCATCCCCTTCTCAGCTCCAGCAGCCTATGCTCATCCCCTTCTCAGCTCCAGCAGCCTATACTCATCCCCTTCTCAGCTCTAGCAACCTATACTCATCCTCTTCCCAGCTCTAGCAACCTATACTCATCCCCTTCTCAGCTCTAGCAACCTATACTCATCCCCTTTTCAGCTCTTAAGAGAACTGAGGCTTCCTATAATACACATGGGTTCCTTACAAGATGATGTTTATCTGACCTTCTGCATAACTCTATTTCATGGACTATGTGTAAGTCTACAAGTTGCACTTACACCAGGCATTGACAGAACCTATCAATAATGCATGGATGCCTGAGCAGACATGTTTACATGGAGCATCAGCAGAGATCCTTAAAACATGAACAGTGTAGCCCTCGATGTTTACCTTTAAAGAAGGGATAATGTCATATAATTCTTATCAAATACGGTTGTCATGACAACTCTATTGAATGTTCTACCCATTACCATATATCAATATTGGCCATTTTAACCCCATGTAATCATAAACATTGCACAAGGAATACAGTTTCTTTTCTCAACGATTAAAATATTCTGAAGAAAATGAAACACTTAAATTGAAATTGTTTTCAGCAGCGTTGTGACACTTAAACAGCATCTGAGTATCAGCCAGTATGAGCTAGGATGCTAGAAAACCCACTCTTGATTTCCCCTGTTGGGATGATTGAGTTTGTAAATAAGCCTCACTCACTCGCTCATTTTATCCAGTAATCCTCACTGCCTTTAAGAATAAATCACAAAAAGTATTACACACCTCCAGACAAGTTGAATTTTCATAAAATACGTACATCACAATTAATTGAATTTTTTTATGGACATTCTATATGAGTTGACAAATAACAAAGTGGACATAATTAATGGATAACAGCTTTATATATCGCTATAATACTATATTAAAGAAATTAATCCATAAATCGTGTCTACTTTGAAATCACCATTACCCAATGCATGATGACATGAAAACTCATGATGACAAGTTTGCATGAAAACTTAAAAAACCCAAAGGCAAAACACTTCCCAACAGATCAGAATGCAGGCATCATGTAAACATGAACCCTGCTTTAAATATTACACAAAGGTGTTAAACCTCGCTTATTGAAACCTAGACTTGTACACTAGAGCTTGACATAAGCTGTGTATTTGTGTAAAATAAGCATTAAATAAACTGAACTACGCAGACAAATCAAATCCTAGCGTATCAAATACTCAACAGAAACTATAAATACTCTATTGAAATAAAATCAATTAATATTAAATATATAATATCAATATTAAACTATTACATTAAACGATGGCGTCTATTACAACTGTTACATAAAATAATTGTGCATTAACAGATCACCAAATTCACTTGCTGACAGTTACAATCGGAAAAGTTTCTGCAACAAACGTACTGATAGATGCCAATTGAAAAGTCTGTGTACATGTTGTATGCTGCTCATTGGTGATTGGGTGTACTACATACTATTCACATAGTTTTAAATGATTTACAGGGATTGTTACGAAACAGGTTTTGAGTCAAAATACCCAAATGTCACGCTGGGTCAAAAAAATTGAATACCCGCTAAAAATTATGCATACCCAATCTAAATGAAACCCCTGGGTAAAATATCCAAACAACCAAAAGCTTATCTAGAGCTCTGTATACCATTCGTGACCAACTCGTGTTTTTCCGGGACAAGCCAAATAGCGACTCGTGCCCCTCTCATGGCCATTTTTGTGACTGGGTTCCGTCTAAGCACAAATTAAGGGGCATACCTAAAAGAATTGTCAACTCGTTACGTAATGATTCACATATATTTTCCTATATATTATATCTATTTCAGGTGCAATTTAAAGCACATCGGGACATGCAGTATTATACAGTATGACAGAACACATTGTATCTTGGGTATATTTGTAGATGCAAGACATATGTAAATAAAATAAAACAATCTTGAGGGATTCTTTAACCGAAGAACTTGAAGTCATACACGCATTTTGCTTGGTTTGTCATATTTTCGCACATAACATTCATCGATAGGGGGATGGGTCTTCTTGCAAGTTACGGAAAGGGGCGAGTGGAGCCGAATGCTCTGTAAACCACTATTGTGACATGTGACATACGTGGGGAAGGGAATGGACAGATAACGGCTCGACATCACAAATGACAGTGTAAACAGACCAGTTAGTGTCACTGTTGCCTCACAGTAATCCTGCCTTCTTCCAACCTCGCTTGATTGCGTCAGTGTCCTTTGCAATTTTGTCCACACAGGAAACAAGCCATCTTGCGTGAATCGGTTTCATGACACTGGTCAACTTTCCGGCCAACTCAGATTAACTAGCTTCGGAGAGAAGCTGTCTATTGTTTGGTAATCGAGGTGTCATCTCAAAACGGCAACTCGCAAAAATATCTCGTCGCAGTATTGTCTTTGGTGTGGTATTCGCAATATTTTAACGGCGCAGAAATAAAGCTGTTTACAGTAAGTATAATGTCCCATTAGAATCAATGGTGTAGTTTGGTAAATATAGCTTAGATGTACTGAGCTATAAATGGATGTGGGGGCACGGGTGGCCCAATCGTCCAAGGCGCCGCGATTCGCTGTGCAGAGTTGCGTCTCCTGGACATGCCAGAAAAAAAGTGAGTTCAAATCCCGGGTTCACCCCGATTATGTTTCTAGGTTTGTCAGCACCATACCCGTGCTCGTGGGTTTCACTAAAGTGGTTAACGTCTGAGACTTGCATCACTTCGGGCTTTCCTCCCACATTAAGCTGACACGCCGTGATATAACTGGAATAATGTTAAAAGCAGCGTTAAACCCAACTCACTCACTCACTCACTCACTATAAATGGATGTACTGGGAGACATCATATAGCTGGAATATTGCGCCGTAAAACAACAAAAACAAACAGATGCACTGAGGGAGGACAAGTACGTGTCAGTCAAACAAACATGACTGATATAGAAGGATCAGTGGTGTAGTTTATTAAATATGGCTTAGATGTACTGAGCTATAACTGGATGTACTGAGCTATAACTAGATGTACTGATCTAGAACTAGGTGTACTGAGAGCCGTCATATAACTGGAATATTGCTGAGTGCGGCGTTAAACAAACAAACAAACAAACAGATGTACTGAAGGAGGACAAGTACGGGTCAGTCAAACAAACAAAATAATTTTGTTTACATGCACTTGGTTAATTGAGACATAAATATTAGGTATTCAATAACATGTCGCACTGTAGCATGTCTTGTATAGATAAATCAAGCCCTGCAGATGCAAAATAGAAGTTACCCGAGACAGTAATTTACGCAGAATTATTTTAAAAAATGGTTTACCCAATAGGCTGGAAGGGAGTATAAACATATCTAAAGTAATAATATCTAATAATACCAAACTATCAATATCCAATGGGAATGATAACATGAGAGTAATTACACTCAATGGACCATTAAAATATCTCAAGGCCAGGTTTTAGTGAATCATTGATTTATTCCCATTGAAATTTCATGATTATTTGGTGGAAGACCTTGACCCATAGGTCAAGGTCATATTGACCCTGTGACCTACATTGTCAGGTTGACTGTCACCCTAATATTGCACTGTCATTACAAACACTAATTCCAGCCATGTCTCCCCGTTCCGTTCAGACTTATTTTGTCCACGCACAGAATCCCCGAGGAGGCCGTGAAGAGACATAATTACTATGGGATTGTTCAGCTCTCCACTACTGACAATGATATGGTATCTGACAAGCACAGGCATTTTACAATCCGGCTTCTATCCCGACCCAATCAACGTATGCATCATTCTGAAGTAATCTGGTGAGGAGTTTATTTTGAACAGATTGTTTTTTCTTGACCTTTGAAATCAGTGTGCAGATAAAGATAGCAGAGATAGCAGTTTCGTTTCACCAGAATTATTTTTTTCACTTTTGAATTCAGTACGCACAGAAAAATGGTTGATCAATGCAGAAGTTTAGTTATATTCTAACCTTTTTTATTCTAAATCTGTATCCTTAGTTGTACCTGGCCTGACCAACAATTATTTGGATTGAACACATATTTTTGAAGCCTCTTTTTGTTATTATTTATTACGGGTTTCGGATGAATCAAAATAGCGATATGCTATAGGGAAGCCCTTAAAGTCAATAAATCGATTGTTAAATCAGTTTCCGATCAATGGTATCGATTTCAGTTATGCATTTAGATAGTTTCGATTGTATTTACCATATCAATAAATACATGCAATGCTGTTCAAATTCGTTTGTCTTTTGATCATGAGTGGTGGTAATTTACACATGGTTATGTGGAAGTTTCTTTTTCTTAAATTATTACGGTAAAGAAAAAACAAATCAGTCATATCTAAAACTGCACTTTGTATTTGTTGCTATGGTCATCACATTCAAAGGAAACTTCAGTTCCAAGGTTTAATTCAACTCTAAAATAGTATGTCTCTCGGTAACAACTTCGGCACCAACTCAAGCACCATCGGCTGCATTGCTGAAGAACTTAAAGAAACTGTTCATCGCTAGGTAGCAAGAATTTGTGTTTTTGGGCTGTGTTCTGTCAGTTCCAAGGTTTAATTCAACTCTAAAATCCATCTCAAATGATACACTGAAAGCTATCAATATTTATCTCAATAGTTGCTTGAAATATCAATAGTTATCGCAATAGTTTCTTTCAATATCAATAGTTATCGCAATAGTGATTTCCAGACCAATAGGCACCCCTATTATTTATGTCCAAAAAATAATTTCAACACACGTCTTAGGAAATTATCCTAAACTATACCCTGACCACGTTTAAGTATACCCCATGACATCCATACCTTTGATTCATGATTTTATCTTGCATAAAGTTCTTGCATATGTATAAACTAGGGCTGGGACGAGTCCAAATTTACTACCCAGGTATCCGACACCCTATTACCCGGCCCTACCCGGATACCCGCTATAGGTCTAAAGAGTTGGGTATAAAATGTCCGAATGGGAATTGTTTTACCGCAGCCCTGGCAAAAACTATTTAGATACACGTATAAAACTATCTGATCATGTATACACTGCAGTTGATAGACGCTTTATCCTTACTCGAACAAATAATAGTCAGAACAAATGCTTGCATAGTGAGAAAGAAATGTGAACATTAGCTATACTTCTAGTGTAACCATTGAGTTTTATTGTTAATGTCATTAAACAGTATGTCACGTGACCAACCACGTGTCTGGGTAGTCATGTGGGTACCCAGGTCCTAGTCAAGACCCACCTGACTCGAGTTACCCGTCCCAGCCCCAGTATAAACTATGATTTGTGTCAATAATACAGTACCCTGATAGAATCCAGTATAAAGTGATGCTGATTGTGTTGAATGCGAGACACAATCAAAAACAAACTTATATCAGCGAGCTTCTTGAAGAGTACTTGCCTGGGAGATCTCTCAGATCAAGCTGCCAGTCCCTACTCTCTGTGCCTAGTGTTAGAACAGCGACTTTTGGAGGTCGGAGTTTTGCCAAAGTTGCCCCTGTGCTATGGAATAGGCTGCCATTGGATATCAGGAACATTGACAGTCCTACTTTGTTCCGATCAAGACTCAAAACCTATTCTTTCACCAAATCTTTCTTGGAGTATTGAGGCTTTGTGTTTTCCTAGCTGTGTAATGTCTCAAATGAAACCTTTTTGAGCAGTTCTTCGAACTGGATACCAGCGCTTTATAAATCTGTAGTTATTATTACCCTGTGGGGATGCTGGGTTAGAATTGCACCTCAGAAACCTTTGATAGTCGTAAGAGGTGACTTACTGGATGAGGTGGTCCGACTCGCTGACTTTGTTGATGCTTGTCATTGTTCCCAAAGATGAGGATCGTTGGTCATAATATCAATCACTGGATTGTCTGGTCTTAATATCAATCATTGGATTGTATGGTCCTAATATCAATCATTGGATTGTATGGTCCTAATATCAATCACTGGATTGTATGGTCCTAATATCAATCACTGGATTGTCTTATCCTAATATCAATCACTGGATTGTCTGGTCCTAATATCAATCACTGGATTGTCTGGTCCTAATATCAATCACTGGATTGTCTTGTCCTAGTATCAATCACTGGATTGTCTGGTCCTAATATCAATCACTTGATTGTCTTGTCCTAATATCAATCACTGGATTGTCTGGTCCAGACTTGTGTATGTACAGGCTGCCGTCATGAAGCTTGAATATTGCCGATGTGGTGTTATACAGGAAATCAACAAACAAACAATAGTATGGCTTTCCAAAAGATCAATTAGGTTACCACGATATTGCGATGATAATCTCAAAGATTTTATCAAAGAAGACAAATGACTCCGATAGAAGCTATTCTAAATCATTCAGGAGCCAAAACAAAATCCGTTTTATACTCAATTTATCATGCACGACTGATCCATTTCAATATTCCAATATTTTAAGTTCCAAACATACGGATTGCATGGTTGTGGAAGGTTGTCTGTATCATGCACTGTGAAATCCAACAAGAATTGTCGAGAGGGCTTGAATCCTCTGATATCATAATAACACAATTTGTTCATATTTGTTAATGCTGACAGCTATCAACTCTAATAACACTGACCTAATTTCACAAAAAAATTACAGAAAAAAATCCCATCTCATCAAATTAATGAATCGTCTGTTGAAATAGAATTAGTTCACCAACAAAAATTGAACTCATTTCATAAAAACAACCAATATATTTAAAGGAGTAGTCAATGACATCCTCAGATGTATTGAAAGCAAGATGCTCCAAACAAACGTGACAGAACAGTATAGAGTATCTGCTTTGCGCAAGAAATTCCAAGTTTTACGGTAAAGGAATTATGCGATTTTCATCCTGAGTAAAATCTCAGTGATGCATTAGTTTCCAGAGAGGGTTTCTGCCCCCAAGGGATGCAAAGCGCCAGCATCCCACTCTCTGATAATATCAAGCTTCCATAATTCCAACTGGCACCATTAATGGAGCGATGCAGAGCGATGCTGAGATCACCTTCCATCAACTCTTTCAGGGAATCTGCAAGTGATGTGCGCACTGCTCTTTCTGTCATTTACAGAGCTACTAATGCAGTTATTTTTTAACACCTTAAAGGCTATTAAGTTTAAAGCAAAATTTAATTTTTTAATCAAATCTTGAAATAAATTATTTGGATAAGTGGTAAATGCTTTTTGCTTTCATTGGAATACCCAGCTGCACATGTTTTGAATATGATTATTCTGTGTTGTTAGGTGAAGATGACACAAACATAGATCCAAAAGTTATTTTTACCCAGAATCAGCTGATAAAAAATACAATTACCTTACATGTGTCAAACTTGGAAAAAACTGTTTGTTTTAACTACATTTAACATTTAACAAAAAAAATTCAAACCTCACTACAAAAATTGTAAAAAAATTTTTTTATCATTTTTACTTTGCTGCATTTTGTTTCTATACACTTTGACAAAAAATCACTGGATTGTCTGGTCCAGACTCCATTATTTACAGACTGTCGTCATATAGCTGGAATATTGCTGAGTGCGGCGTTAAACGACAAACAAACGAACCAACTTCAACAAAATATGTTTATTTTATCATGTATATTAAATGGACAAAGTGAATCAATTAAACAATAATTCACAGGACGACCGGAATTGGTAAAAAATATTCAGTCTTGCTGCACACCAAAGAAAAACAATTTTGAAAAAAGATCTGTTATTTGTTTTTCAGGAACTCAAGGACAAATAATTCTTCCAAACATTTACAAGACCAAATCACAAAACATGCCGATGTATTTCATCAGCCAAACACTCCCTAAGTCTGTAACCAGGTCTCGGGGCTGGGTACAAGGTGCGTGTCTATCTAACGTGCATCACTAAGTGTGCAACCCATAATGTGCCACCTGGTTTCTTCCCAGAAATAATGTAGGGAACAGCTGGTGACGGCAATAGTATGTCTCCCGGTAACAACTTCGGCACCAACTTAAGCACCATCGACTGCAGTGCTGAAGAACTTCAGGAAACTGTTCATCGCTAGGTAGCAAGAATTTGGGTTGTTGGGCTGTGTTCTGTCAGTCATTAAAATTTGAGGAATTCCAGGAAATTGTTCATTGCTCGGCACTAAAGAATTTGGATTGTTGGTCTGTCTTGTATCTCAGAATTAACTCTTGGGAGACAGTGCCTGGCGCCAAGCTGGTTCCTTCAACTGCACAGGCCTTAGAATGTTGATGGTTTGGCATCAACGCCTCTCTTTGTTAATTACTTGCTTTAGAATAATATTTAAATAACATAGCATCAGGGACAACAATTATATGAAAATCTCAAGTATTAGTTGATGGTGTTGTCAGTAAGATGAGATGAACTTCTTTGAGAGGCATTTAGAAGTTTGATTACTAGTAAGGATAAGATATGGATGAACAACTTCTTTATTATAAGTGTCACTTGCTTGATAACGGTGTTAGAACCTCCACCGAAATGTAGCTCCTAATTGTAATAAAGAAGTTGTTCATCCATATATATTATCCTTACTAAGATGAAATGAACTTCTTTGAGAGGCATTTAGAAGTTTGATTACTAGTAAGGATAAGATATGGATGAACAACTTCTTTATTACAAGTGTCACTGGCTTGATAACGGTGTTAGAACCTCCACCGAAATGTAGCTCCTAATTGTAATAAAGAAGTTGTTCATCCATATATATTATCCTTACTAAGATGAAATAACTTCTTTGAGAGGCATTTAGAAGTTTGATTACTAGTAAGGATAAGATATGGATGAACAACTTCTTTATTACAAGTTTAACTTGCTTGATAACGGTGTTAGAACCTCCACCTAAATGTAGCTCCTAATTGTAATAAAGAAGTTGTTCATCCATATATATTATCCTTACTAAAATGAAATGAAGTCAAAATGAATTGCAATCAATAATACCATAAAATACTGTGCCTGTCTTGTGAACTTCTTATTGCCAAGATATTTTTAGATTTAGTGGCTGAGATAAATTTGGAAGAATCTGTTCTGTTAACGTTTGAAAGCTTTGAGGTGACATTTGAGATTGGGCCATTCTGGTTTTACTATTGACATACATATGACTAAACCTACCAAAGATCTGAGTCCTACTCAAGATCTGAGTCCTACTATGGATCTGAGTCTTACCATGGATCTAAGTCCTACCATGGATCTGAGTCCTACAATGGATCTGAGTCCTACCATGGATCTGTGTCCTACCATGGATCTGAGTCCTACAATGGATCTGAGTCCTACCATGGATCTGAGTCCTACCATGGATCTAAGTCTAACCATGGATCTGAGTCCTACCATGGATCTGAGTCCCACCATGGATCTGAGTCCTACCATGGATCTGAGTCCTACCAAGGATCTGAGTCCTACCATGGATCTGAGTCCTACCATGGATCTGAGTCCTACCATCTATCTGAGTCCTACAATGGATCTGAGTCCTACTCAAGATCTGAGTCCTGCCATGGATCTGAGTCCTACAATGGATCTGAGTCCTACCATGGATCTGAGTCCTACAATGGATCTGAGTCCTACCATGGATCTGAGTCCTACCATGGATCTGAGTCCTGCCATGGATCTGAGTCCTGCCATGGATCTGAGTCCTACCATGGATCTGAGTTATGTCATGGATCTAAGTCTAACCATGGATCTGAGTCCTACCATGGATCTGAGTCCCACCATGGATCTGAGTCCTACCATGGATCTGAGTCCTACCAAGGATCTGAGTCCTACCATGGATCTGAGTCCTACCATGGATCTGAGTCCTACCATCTATCTGAGTCCTACAATGGATCTGAGTCCTACTCAAGATCTGAGTCCTGCCATGGATCTGAGTCCTACAATGGATCTGAGTCCTACCATGGATCTGAGTCCTACAATGGATCTGAGTCCTACCATGGATCTGAGTCCTACCATGGATCTGAGTCCTGCCATGGATCTGAGTCCTACCATCTATCTGAGTCCTACAATGGATCTGAGTCCTACTCAAGATCTGAGTCCTGCCATGGATCTGAGTCCTACAATGGATCTGAGTCCTACCATGGATCTGAGTCCTACAATGGATCTGAGTCCTACCATGGATCTGAGTCCTACCATGGATCTGAGTCCTGCCATGGATCTGAGTCCTACCATCTATCTGAGTCCTATCTCGGATCTGAAGATTACTTGAACAACACACACACCTCACCACTATCCTGCTCTGGCATGCCAAGAAACAAATGTCTGTGTGCATTTTCTATTTTTTACAGTAGAACCAAAGTTCTGGGCCAGTAATTAAGCCAGACAACTTTAGCTTGGACCATTGCCCAGCATTAATTATTACTAATCCTGACTGAGTGGGAATCTTTGCAGCCACAAAGAACGGAAACCAATAATCGGTCCAATGTCGGTTCCAACAAAATGAAATGACTCCACTGTCATGCTGACTTACACTTACAAAGGGTTAACAAGAACTATATTTTGAACAAAAGGTAAACAGACCTCCACTCTAGACAATGTTACCTTTTGACCCTCCAAGAGAATTCCTGATATATCTTGGTGAATGAATAAAGACTTGTACATGACAAACTAGCACAGATGCTGTGTAAAATTCCATCATATCAACTGTAATGATTAAAAAGCGAGTTATATCAGTGTTATCAAGCACATGATATCGCAGTTAATAACACAGTTAAGATTCATCAGAAAATAAGTAGTGATAATTGTTAATATGAAAAACACCCCTTTGATTCCATAATGGATCAGCCAAAACTTTGATCAAAATGATTCCATTATGATTTCAGGGTTGGACAGGTAGGAAGGAAGAGGATGTGGAGATTTTGCCCATCTGTACCTGAAGGTTATCAGATAAGTAGCTATCTGCTTCCTATAAACATCATGGTCTAGCTCATACTTACAGATAACATCACGGACAGATTTATTATCTTCATAAAAATTATACCTGGCCAAGGATGAAACGAAGACATATGGTTCGTTTGTTTTTAAAATGCAGCACTCAGCAAAATTACAGGTATGTGACGGTAAGACTAGGGAATTCAGTGATTGATATTATGAGCAAATTTCCATGCCATCAGGGTACAATGACATTTTCCTTGGAGATTTATACAATTCTGAAAAAAGTCAAGCAGTACACCAAAATTCCCATTAAAAGACAATGTCCACTTCTGAGTACACAAACTGATGACAAGGCAAAACAGAGGGAGGCAACTCAGGCAAATTAGTCCATGTAATATGCACAGATTAAACAAACTGTTTCTCATATTCTGCATTTTAGTGAATATGAAATATAAAGTTTCTTTTAGAGTTATCTCCCTTCCTTAGGTATTCAAATCCTTGAAAATGGACTCAAGTTCTTGTATACCCGACCCCTTATCGGGTATTCGAGTACCCAATAAAGGGTAGCCCTATTCACAAAGCCTTAAAAGACCATTGTGACATTAGTTACCATGGCATCAAAATCAAATAACATCACTATAATCTCTCTGCCACTGAAGCTTGTTACCTGTACTTTTTACACTCAAGACACTGGTTGATGCTGTTTACAAACTAAAAACATAGCAAGAATGATAAAAAATCTCACTCTCATGTTTTTATAAATCAAAAGGGTTAACACTGATTGGTTGGTTGGTTTGTTGTTTAACGCCACACTCAGCAATATTCAAGCTATATGACGGTGGTCTGTAAATAATGGAGTCTGGATCAGACAATCCAGTGATTAATATCATGATCCATGCCTGATCCCCCGAGTCACCTGTTAGTCGCCTTTTACGACAAGCATATTCGCCTTTTACAAAAAGCATGGGTTGCTGAAGACCTATTCTACCCCGGAATCTTCACGGGTTTAACACTGATTGACAGAAGTTAAAATTCTTCGGCAATACTCAGATCTTTAAACATTTATTGATTCGAGTTTACTTATATACTGTATATCGCCGTCTATAAAGTGACCCCAGGTGTAAACTGCGAACATTAGAATTTACCTAAAAAAGCCATAGAACATAACACGTGTTTCAAACATATTTGTTTCATAATTAAATGGATGGCAACAAGACAATGGCTTTTGATAATCTCATATTTAATACAAAAACATGAAAATATATTGTATGACATACCAACCCTAGACAATTAATTTTATAGAAAAATAAATATTTGCTAATATCAGATGGTAATTCAATACTAACAGTAATGTAATAATATAATTATTAGATCATTATTAATAATTGAAACATAAGATCTACAGATCTGACATATACATATATGTACTGATTGAATAATTTTTATGTGTTCTGTACGGATAAAATACATGTACGGCTCATTCAATCTTTGTCTATTTCACAATATTATGTTACTTTTCACAAAAAGGCAATGTCTGCAAAATAAAGTAGCATCACCATGGAAGAATTCTGCAGTTGTCTTGGCAACTGAATAAAGTGGATATTAATGACTACACTAGATCAGTTCAAATTCCACAGTTTCATAAAAACTGACAAGTGTCAGTTTGCAGGACTATGCACACATTCCTTCTGACTTTTAAATGTTTAAGTAGAGATAAAGCTTCAGTCAACTTCAGTGTGTGCTGATTGTTTTACACGTGTATCTAAATAGTTTTTACCAGGGCTCCAGTAAAACAATTCCCAATCTGAAATCTCTACAACTCCTGACAGTGGGTACCCTGGTAGGGTCGGGTACCCTGTAGTAAATATGGACTCATCCAAGCCCTCCTTATCAATATGAACTGTTCCATTGTTCTCACGCATCTAGGAGTTATGCTGTCTTTGCATGCATCAAGTTCTGCACCCACAAAATCTCACACTGCATAAAAGGGGGTTATGAAAAAATGACAGTAAACGAAGGGAGCCGCTGAAATTAATCCCAACTACATAGGGGGTGGGATAGAATGACAAAATGACAGTTCTATTTCTTTAGATAAAAGAATTTTAAATTTGAACTTTATTCAGGGACTGGTCATAATATCATATGGAGGGAGGGTGGGGTGCGGTTGGGTGGATAGCAAAATGATAAAGTCCTAAGACCAATCTAAGGCCCCTCCCTCCTCCACGCACGCACGCACACAGACGCACGCACGTACGCACACACACACACACACACACACACAGACGCACGCACGCACGTTCACACACACATGCACACACACACAGACGCACGCACGCACGCACACTACACACACAGACGCACGCACGCACACACACAGACACACACAAACACACACACACACACACACACACACACACACACACACACACACACACACACACACACACACACAAAATGCTGCTTTGAGCAGTTTTTCAATTATATCACAGCATGTCATCTTAATGTAGGAGGAAAGCCAGAAGTGACGCTAACATAAACCACTTCGTTGAAACCAACAAGCTCGGGTATGGTGCTGAGAAACCTAGAAACATAATCGGGACGAACCAAGATATCAAAGCGCAATCATAGGTTCCTGGCTTTTCCAAGGGAAGCAAATCTGCGCTTTGAATTGCGTTGCCTTAGACGACTGGGCCACCGTTCCCCTCCCAAAAAATGAAAAGGCCAATGGTGCCATATTTTCCCACCATCATGTTGTTGCATAGGCCAAGTACGCCATAGTTAGCCTCAGTGGCCTTCTACAATGAGACATAAATATCTTCAGTGATACATATTTCCCAGGGGCACTAACATCGATCAGCAACTAGCCAGCACAACAGATGCCTCAAATAGACTAATGTCTTGCAGACTAACACAGTTAGATGAGTTTGTCTGAAGGCTGATACTCCAGCAATGAGGTCTTCACGCCAAATAATTTCTTGTTTTTTAATTATCTTTTTGATCACTATGTCAGCAAGCTGAAGACAAATGAGAAAAAAATGGTAAAAGTGGACAGGGTTTACGTGATGTTGATTTCCCTGAAAAGAATTCTTGAAATAAAAATAAGATTAGCGAGTGAGTTTGGTTTAACGCTGCTCTTAATACTATTCCTGTCATATCACGGCGTTTGTGAGCTTAATTTGGGAGGAAAGCCCGAAGCATTTCAGGATTCAGACGTTTACCACTTGGTGAAACCCACAGACACGGGTAGGATGCTGACAAACTTAGAAACATAATCGGGGCAAACTGGGATTCAAACCCACAATCATAGGTTTCTGGCATGCCCAAGAGATGCAACTCTTCACAGCCAATTGTGGCGCCTTAGAGGACTTGTCCATTTGTGCCCCCTACAGTAAGATGAATCTCCAGAAAGCAACAGATTCATGAAAAAATCATTTGTTGTTAATGTTTGTTTGTAGTTTAATGCCACACTCACCAATATTCCAGCTATATCACGGTGGTCTGCACCAGACAATCCAATGATTGACATCATGAGCATCGATACACACAATTGGGACACGATGACATGCATCAACCAAGTCAGCGAGGCTGACCACCCAATCCCGTTAGTCGCCTCTTACGACAAGCATAGTCACCTTTTACGGCAAGCATGGGTTGCTGAAGACCTGTTCTTGCCCGGATCTTCACAGGTCTGTTGTTACTTTCCATATGTTTCTATGTCTGCAAAATATTGGGTTTGATGTGGCTGTTTCATATGACAAGTACTATAATTATCATTCTCCTAATGTTGCTTGGGAGTACATGAAACTTGGATTTTCAAAATTGATCTGATGACCTCCGTTTTGCAAATACTGAATTTTTAGAACAATCTTTTTTTCCCCACACCAAGTTAACACGATCATAAAAAAAACTGAAAAACAAAAAATATGGAGTGAGTGAGTGAGTGAGTGAGTGAGATGGTTGGGTGTGCAGGCGGTTAGGTGGCTCTTATGAACACCACCAGAATACCAGAACATGTTTAATGTGTGAGTGAGTGAGTGAGTGTTTGGTTCTGTATGTGACTTTTAGCAACATTCCTACATTAAAACAACAGTGGACACAGTATGGGAGTCAAAACCCAAGGAATATAATCAGAGACGATCTGAGCTGAAAACATAACAATCGCAATTCCTGCATTTAAAAGGACAACTGCAAGTTGCAATCTGGGTCCCGTTCAACATAACGAACTCAGTGTTACGACGACCATAATCCAATGTTAAAGTATGGGAGTTCTGATCATCTTAGCGCTAAGATTGGACTATAGAAGGGGGCCTAGAAACAGTAATTTGATCTTACGCTTACCACACATCTCTGAAATTAGCAACTCTTTTTGATTTTTTAAAAAAAATCTTCATTCTCAAAAAGCATCTATCCAAAAGACAGCTAATCACAAGGGCATGTATTTCGGGCATCTAGAGTGCTACTTGCACATTTCCTTCAACGGTGCCATGCCAATAATACTTCACCTGTCAAACTGTCATTCTCCATCATTCCTTGGCCAAAATCGTATCCCTCGCAACCAAAATAGCCTTGCTTGAGTCATATTGTTATGAAAAATCAAATATCTCCATGTCGGCCATAGAAACAGGGAGAATCAAAAGCTTCTCCGCTTGTAGCTGTCATTGATTAGTTATCGGAAATCAACGACGAAATGTATGACTTCACTTAAGCGTAAATATCACCTGTGATGGACAAGGTGGTAACAATTGCTAATTCACACGCAATTTCACTGCCTACATCTTTATCGTTTCTGTCCCCACAGATTACAAGTGGTTTAGAAATGAACATTTCATTCACAGCGGGATCAGAAAAATATCCATATGTCAATATTTTTTAAGGTACTGTTCAAAAAATAATATTGCAAATTGAAAAATCTGGTGTTTAGAAAGTAATTCCCTGTATAAGACATCAAAATAGATCAGATGGTTTATCAAAATAATCTATTACACTTTTTCACAATTATGGATAAAAATATATCAAAGTTATATGAATAAAAATAGTTTGCTAATGATTTGATGTGAATACCGATGCACTATTTGTAGAAGAATTTTCAAAGAACAATACAAACTTCATTGTTTTCCCAAATCATTTTGGGTGTCAAATGTTATCTAGTCATGGGGATTTAAAAAAATATCTGTTCCAAAAGATGGTTAAAAAAAATAAAAAATTCTTATGGTTTACCCAAAAAACATTTATCACTGACATGCTAGCTGTTTTGAAAAATAATTTTAAACATAATCAACAAAATGTTTTTTTCTCCTTTCAAAGATAATTATGGTGATTTCAAATACTGACTAAAAAATATTCAGTCTCATATACAACGTCCTCACCCCTGAGGATATCAAACAATCCATCCCTAAAGAACCCTGACACAAAATGGAGTCGTAAAATGAAACACGCTCGTAACAGCAGCCTAGTAGAGTGCAGAGCCTACTACAAACACTGCAGGCTGAAAAACTGCAGCCGCCATCATCGTCTCGCAAATAGCCACATTATTAAATTTTCCTTCGGACATTGTCTCTAAAATGAGAATAACCCACAGAGAAGATCACATTGTAGGCGTCTCACTCGCAAGTGACGTCAGCAGGAGGGGAAATTGTTGCAGACACTGTATTATTGAAGGCTTGATCTGAAAACTGTTTCGGAAATTTGTGCTGTTAATCAGCTTTTCCATCATTACTGGACAATATGTTGAATTGGGATGATATTTGTGGCCCCAAAGTTGCAGCATTTGTTGAATACAAAGGTAATCTATAATACTCAAGAATTATGGTATAATATTCAGTAATATGATCCAATGACTGAGTGAAGTTAAACACCACTTTTAAGAGACTACGTTTCGGAAACAACTCAGAGTGTCATCTTGCGGTGAGAGGAAACACAATAGAGACACGGATCGTAGATAATTTACCACTACATTAAAATTACTTGATTCTGAGTGGTTAAAATGAGGTATCAAATTTCAACAGATTAAGGGTCACGATCAAGGTCAGTCAGACCCTGGCAGAGCTAAGTAGGGCTGGGACGAGTCCCAATTTACTACCCGGGTACCCATCCCACTATTACCCGAACCTACCCGAATATCCGCTGTCGGTCTCAAGAGATAGGTACAAACTGTCCAAGTTTGCCCTCGCAAAATGTATTTAGATACACGTGTAAAACGATCTGGTCATGCAAACACTGTTTATTGCATGAAGTTTGATCTTTTTTCAAACATATTCAAGTCAGAAGCAATGGGTGCATAGTCAGAAAGAAATGCGAATATAAGTGACTTGTAGTGTAACCATAGAGTTTTAGATAATTTTTGTCATTAAACAATATATCATGTGACCACGGATCCAGGTAGTCATGTGGGTACCCGGGTCCTACTCAGTACCCACCCGACCCGAGTACCCGAGTACCCAAGTACCCGAGTTACCCATCCCAGCCATAGAGCAAAGGGGCACAACTCCAAACTGCGACTTACGAAGACAAAAACACCCTGGTAAATAAAAAACACATAATGCAGGGATATAAAAATAATATCCCATCCACCATGTCAGAGGTCAAAGTCAGCAGAAAAGAAGCATACAATATATGAGCCACCTTGAAAAGTCCACATTTATTCCCTTTTCAAACGTCTCTTCATCCACTACAGATCACGCAATTTCATGCCATGGAAACTTTTTCCCCAATTATTTTCAAGACATTTTCCAGCTCACAGGGTCTTTCCATGTTCTTGTTTTTTTCAAAATCATTTTTTTGGGGGAAAAAACGACAGATAATCCAGTGTTTCAAGGCTTAATCCTGACATAGTACGACACAAGTCAGCCTCCTTGCTAATGGTTCATCGATTCTTCTGTCAGTCGCTTTATTAGTGACAAAGCAAGAAAACAGCGCCAGGCAAAAAATGGTCAGTGCTAT
Organism: Haliotis cracherodii; assembly: GCF_022045235.1. Taxonomy (NCBI): domain Eukaryota; kingdom Metazoa; phylum Mollusca; class Gastropoda; order Lepetellida; family Haliotidae; genus Haliotis; species Haliotis cracherodii. The sequence continues at coordinate 29,006,226 of NW_027266269.1, read as the reverse complement.
CGATTTTACAAGCTTCTGGGTATATTGGAGTCTTTGCCTTGACTTTGAGCCATGCTCTGTTGATAAAAGACCACCATCCACAAGTAAGGAGAGCTGTATGTAACATGGGTCTAGACGCTAGTAAATATTGACCCTATACTTCTATTGACCCGGTACTTCTGTGGTAAAGAAATTTCAAGCATATTGGAAATCATAAATCTCAACTGTTCAGTGCTATAGATTTCTTTTATTTGAAAGTATCGTAATTTCAAAACCCAATTATTTTGTTTTATTGAAACAAAATGTCTAAATATTTTATTCATTCATCATGGATTTGGGTTTAAAGGTGTTTTGGATGATAATTCAGTACATCATGGCAGCTTAATATAGGAGGGAGGTCACACTAAGTATCACAATCAGTGGGGACCCATTACCAACAGATCCTGGCATGGCAAGGGGCACAACTCTGATGTAACTATGGTCACTGGGCCATCTATGCCCCCGATCAGACATTTGAAGGCTAACGGAAAGTACAGATGAACTTTTATAACGATTCTTCATTTGCCAGATTGAATTTGCACAGAAATAACTACTTGTATATCAAATATGATTTTGAAACATCTTACTTTTTTACATTTCTATGATGAAAACCTTTCGCACACAAAACATTCAACAAATCTGAAGATGTCACGTAAAACGATTTCAGTCAACAAATTCAAAATATCCTGACGTAGAAAAGAAAATCCAATATATATTTGTGTGATAAATAAAAAGAATTATTAAATAAACACACAAAATACAACATATAATTTACACAAAATATCCCTCATTTTCTTTCAAATTCTTGTACACGAGACAGATATTCATTCCTACAGAACTTTAAATGCCCTTATTTGCATGACACTGACAAGTCATAACTCCCCTCCAAATCACTCAAGTCCTCAACTTTCAAATGTAATATCACTCAAGGCAAAGTATTCAAAACTCCTCAACAGGCTGCACTATTTTTATTTCCTATTTCATCTAAAATTCAATTCCTTAAAGTCTTGAAAAAACAAGATGTCATTTGGAAGGATTTCTTTTTTATTAGCTCTGCACACTGCCAGTGTTAGCGTTTCTCCAAATCCAACAATCCCATCTCACTTTCTCTGCTGGGGGGACTTGCTGCAACTCCGCACAGCGTCTCAGTTTAATTTCGAAATGTTATATCTAATTTTTTATTGCACGAGAGAAAATATTACACCGACATAAAGTAGTGTTGCCTTGTGAAATTCCTCATGAGGAAGTTCTCGTCATATTACAAAATTAGATGAATCATAAAAATATTTTTTTGCTGAAAGTCCATGCCTATATCCAATGTGAGAATCATTTTATTATCCAAAATGCCCTCTAATACTACACATAAAGCAGTAAAATATTACATTTTTCATCCATTTAAAGTGTGAGTGAGTGAGTGAGTGAGTGAGTGAGCGAGTGAGCAAGCGAATGAGCAAACAAGCGAGTGCTTTAAGCAATAATCTAGCAATATCACACATTGTACCCATGTGGGGACGCTAACGCCAGGTCTTCGGCGTGATGAGTAAACGCTTAAACCACAAGGCTACCCCACTACATATCCATGCTCATGGGTTTCACTACAGTGGTCTGAGAAATGCATCACTTCGGGTTCCAAAATTAAGCTGACACTCCATAATATAACTGGAATACTGTTCAAAGCGGCATAAAACCCAACTCACTCACTCACTCACTCTCCCGTGAAGATCCGGGGCAGAACAGGTCTTCCGCAACCCATGCTTGCCGTAAAAGGTGACCATGCTTGTTGTAAAAGGCAACTAATGGGATCGGGTGGTCAGGTTTGCTGACTTGGTTAATGCATGTCATCTTATCCTAATTGCAAGGATCGATGCTCATGATGTTAATCAGTGGATTGTCTGGTCCAGACTCGATAACAAACAGTCCGCCGTCATATAGCTGGAATATTACTGAGTGTGGTGTTAAACAACAAACAAACACTCACTCTCACAGAAACATCACAATTCCTGTGTTGATAAATTTAGAAAATAGTTTACGTGAGCAGACGGAGCATGAAACACCACATTACCAATCATTTATCACACATTCATGAAGCACGAGTGAACAGTATTCGTAATACTCTACCAGATCAGTGGTGCAAAACCATTGTAACTCTTTATTGAAAAAGTTAACATCGCATGCTGGATCGTGTCGCAATTATCTAGAGGTTGTGAGTGCATATAGATCGATATTTTCTTCATAAAATGAGTGCAATAAACATTAGCTGAGAGAAATATTTTTTACACAAGATGATACAGTGAAATATGTCAAACACGGCGTCCATAATCCGACGTCAAGATCTCGTTAACTACCTTCATTATGCAACCACACCCTCAAGGGAGAGAACTCTGTCATATTTTTCCCCATCAGAGAAATGCTAAATATGTCTGCTTTGCCCAATCAATCTTTTTCTTTAAATAATCAGCCCCATGTCATTGATGTGTTTTTGAAGAAAAAACATGCATTTACTACATACCGTATTCACCATAATAAAAATTCTCACCACTTACAAAATTGACAAAGAGATGGCTAAAGGTTAAACTATTCACAACATGTTAAATTTGTTTTCAGAGGTCGAAGGGAATTATCGGGCTGCTTATTAGCAAAACATTTTATTCAAATATACAGCTATGTCTTGAGATACATATTGCGATATATTGGGAGAGAAAGAGTTTTACAGTGATTGTCACTGATTATCACTGATTGTACATATAGATCCCATTTTCTACCTACAGAAGTAAATATTACAAAGCACGGTCAGTCGCCACCATTTTGTAGTCATGGATACAGGGGAGATAACAACATGAGACAAAAAATCACTTCCGCATTTCTGATGTTTTGTCAAGCAAACATTTTATTTGTGGAAATATGGGGCGGTCGGGTAGCCTAGTGGTTAAAGCGTTCGCTCGTAACGCCAAAGACCCAGGTTCGATTCCAGACATGGGTACAATGTGTGAAGCCCATTTCTGGTGTCCCCTGCCGTGATATTGCTGGAATATTGCTAAAAGCGGCGTAAAACCATACTCAATCAATTGTGGAAATATCATTTCTTGAAACATCACTTGTGAACAAATTTATGTGTAGATTTTAGGTTAAATAATACAGTTAGCAACGAAACTTGTTACATATAATAGACCATAAACCAAAATACATACAAAATATTGCAATATGCATCATTTGAAAAGCTTAATGCAGTATTCCGGTCATACAGGGGTAGATTTAACAAATCTGTATGTAGCCAGCAGGGCTTGCTCCTTTTACAAGTTACTGGCCCTTCTCCAAACTAGCTGGCCTACAACTAAATGGTGGAGGCCGTGAATTGGCTGAACCTGAGGTCGTGTAGCCACTTACCAAGGCTCTGAAAATTTTATACCTCCTCACCCCTGAAAAGTATTTTTCCTGCACTCTGAAGATTAAATCTTGGCTTCCATTTGCCTCATTTTATGGCGATTTATGAGCAAATAAAGAAGTTGTTGTTCACAACATTACAAAATGGCGTCCAGTTGTCATTTTACCGATATGATCCAATTAAGACAATTAAACATAGACAGAGAAGGGGTGAAATTTTGACTAGCCAGACAGGCCATCTACTTTACGCAAGCCGTTTGTAATTTCAACTGGCCACGGGGAAATGGGCCAGCAGTTTTCCATCATTGTTGCCCGGTAATTCTATTCTCCGTCTACGCTGCAATTTTCTGTCATTAATCCACCATATACAGAAGAAAATATGAAATATGTACATTTCCGTCTCAGAAGGGGATGTTATAATCATTATTTTAGATGACCCTTATTATGGCGAATACAGTAGATAGAAAACACATTTCAGTGAACACATGTTCATGGTCATCAGATAATTTGTTACAAAAAAAAAGACGCCTTTTCTCTTTTACTATTCTGCATGGTTATCTAAGTACACTTCTATTGATTGCATCCGTAATTCCCTACACATGAAACAAATATCTTTAACATACCTCCATGTTAGAATGACGAGATCTGATTGGTCCATGTGATCTGGATGAAATACTATGTATCCCGCCTTGGATTGGAATACATTTCTCAGTGGGCAAATAAATCCCTTATACCCCGCCATGAGCAATTCAGCCTGCACATGAATTTCTGAGAGGCAAAATAAATCCCTCAGTTCAATCGAACAGCCATTTTCTAAAAAATTTGAATTTGTTTGAATTGTTCAGAGCTCCAGATAAGCTGCGTATCTGTGTAAAATACGCATCAGAAATGCAGAAATATGCAGTAAAATAAAATCAGAGCGTATCAAATACGCAACGAACATTACAGATACGCTCCTAAAATAACACTTGTGTGTATCATCAAAACATTGTGAAGTAACAAAGCTTATTTGATTAGCCAATCAGCAACTTATTTTGAAATTATAAACTGGCCCTCCGTCAACCTTGCCCAACTCCACGATGACAGTTACATCATGATCATTTGCCATCACACTTTCTTGTTGAAGTATCGTGGTAATTTTGAGTCCTATAAAGCTCTCGAACCCACACAACACCAGTTTGTAAGGACTAGATGAATATTGTTTTTAAATATTTAACTTAAATACCCACATGTGTAAAAACTAGTGGGTAACAGAAATTTGAATACCCAGATAGAATTACTGATACCCAATGATTTTAAAATGCATGGGTAAAATACCCACAACACCAAAAGCTTATCTGGAGCTCCGTTGTTTAACAATGTCATATTAAAACATATCGGTAAGATAAACTCTTAGTAGCAGGATCACTCAGGGTATATCAGGTTTTAAGCATCCCGCCCCTGGCTTGTATCATAAAACCTAACACAGGACGCAGAAATCCCTATTGACCCTATTTACCATAGAAAGAAATACCGTATTCGACATAATAAGCGCCCCGCTCTAATAAGCGCCAACGGCGATATTTGCTAATATATTGGCTAGTGAACAATCCCAATTCGCACTCCTTACGATTGATCAATGTACACAAGACTTATTTATTCGCGTATAATACGCACTCGTGTGTTATATGCATTCTTAATTATGGGCAATTAAATTCTGGCAATATGTAGCTGTCGCATTTAAACTTTTCAGTGTGTTAGGCTGTCAGCATAAACCACGAAATTTATCTTTCAACTCTTTTTTTCCCCACCAAAATAATATTCTAATAAGAGCCCCCTATTTCTAATTTTGAGAGCACCGTGGGCGGTTATTACGTCGAATACGGTACTACCTCACTTTTTTCAAATTTAATAATTAATTCTTGTGACCAAATTAAATTGTCATTATTGTGTTCACAGTTCTATTGTTGTTCCTTTTTGGTATTCTAGACACATACAACATTTAAACCATTCATTTTGGGGACCACAAATACAATACAATGTCCTTCCAACCTCCAAAATTTATCTCGAGTCCCCAGAGCCAGACCAAGGTAAATTTCTGTAAAGGATTGCTTTCAGGATTTTTTTTTCTCATGAAAACACTATCTTTATCTAATAATTAGCAATGCTGGGATATATTTTAACATATGAACTTCATAAATATTAATCCTGAATGCCCATTTATTTTCATTGACTTAAAACATCCCTTAAGACAAGAAAAAAAGACATGTTTTATTGAACACAACTTTTTTCTTCATCAATCACACAAACTAAATGGAGCTTGTGTCACTTAGTGTGTAAATTATGTTCTGTAAATTTGGTTTAAATTCAATATATTTCTGTTTTATTGCACTCTGGGGTATTTGTGACACACATAGATTGAAAAGGGTTAATTTTGTGCAAAACACGTAACTGATGTTATATAAGCTATAATCTTGTAATGTTGAAACAGTTCAGCTTTTATTTTTGGGTAAGAAAAACAGAGCTTTGATAACATATTTAAATCTCATAATGAGAAATATTCATGACTCTTATGTCCATAAAGCTTGTATTTGTGTATACATAAAAAAATAAACTCCACAAAACAGATCGACCCAACCACAAACTACATCAGGATAGCTGCAAGCGACGGATAAACATGGTTAAACAATACTTGTTTTTCAGAGCTCTGCCATGGGTTTTAGCATGAAACAGGTTTTAGGCAACTTTTACAGAAAACTGCATTTTATCGAATAATGCCAACTATTAACATCAAATGAATAAATAGTAATTTTCTCTTGTATGCAGAAACTAAGTTGAAATTTCAAGATATGATCTTGAAATTTCAACTTAGTATCTTGAACTTTCAACTTATTGTCTTGAAATTTCAAGATAGTATCGAAAAATATTATAAAAAACAAATGGCCCTAAAAGGCTTCCGTAGTTTTGAATACATATACTTAAATAAATAAATATATTATCTCTGGCTACTGTAAACACCTTATGAATAGAAGACATCCTTTTCTGACAGAACTACATGTAAACTAAACAGTAAAAATCTTTCCACCCCCAGACAGCATCAATATTTAGTTTTCACACCCAAAAATTATATTGAACTACACAAATAAATCTTTATATTTATTCTGACCTAACAGATATGATTGTTTTAATATGAGGAGTCATGTATAAAACAAAAAAACTGGTTTTGTTCATCAACAGAATCTTTTTTTAAATGCCCATATTCAAACATTAGATTTTCTGAGGATAATGATGAAAGCTCTCCCAAGAAACAGATCTGGCAAGTAAATCAGTCAAATCTGACAAGATGAAATTGACAAGTGAGTGTCTATTTTATTCATTCACACCAGATCAATCCAATATTAACGATATGGGATTAAATTTCAGGACATGAAACCTTTCAAATCATAATTCTTGAAACCATCGTCAGATTTATATCTTTTCATGTACTTGGGCCAGTGCCATGATCAATACTTCTAAGGGGGATATTTTTTCAGAAAAAAAAATCATTGAATTTTCTTTCGTGCCACTGAGAATCAAATCTGCCTAAAAGTTTGGTATGAAATTATGACAGGAGACGATATCTTAAAGTAGATTTACTGAATTGAATGGCGACTCAAATTTCCTCCTACATCCTGTATTCCTGCACAAAAATCCTGTTTCATCCTAAATCAATCCAAGAGCAAAGCTCCAGATAAGCTTTTGGTGTTGTGGGTATTTTACCCATGCATTTTAAAATCATTGGGTATCAGTAATTCTATCTGGGTATTCAAATTTCTGTTACCCACTAGTTTTTACACATGTGGGTATTTAAGTTAAATATTTAAAAACACTATTCATCTAGTCCCTGCAAACTGGTGTCGTGTGGGTTCGAGAGCTTTTTAGGACTCAAAAATACCATGATACTTCCACAAGAAAGTGTGATGGCAAATGATCATGATGTAACTGTCATCGTGGAGTTTGGCAAGGTTGACAGAATGCCTGTTTATAATTTCAAAATAAGTTGCTGATTTGCTAATCGAATACGCAGGGTTACTTCACAATATTTTGTTGATACGCACAAGTTTTATTTTTGTAGCGTATCTGTAATGTTCGTTGCGTATTTGATACGCTCTGATTTTATTTTACAGCGTATTTCTGCATTTCTGATGCGTATTTTACGCAGATACGCAGCTTATCTGGAACTCTGCAAGAGGGATGGCAGCCTTGTGGGTAAGGTGTAGTCTCATCATGCTGTAGGCCTGGGTTCGATTCCCCACATGGGTACAATGTGTGAAGTCCAATTCTGGCGTCCCTTGACATAGTTGGAATATTGCAGCGTAAAACCTAATTTACTCACTCACTCAAAAGAGCAAAAATGATCTGGAGATTAAAATATCAAAAATTATCCTTTCCCAAAGGTATTACCAAAAACTGGCTTCCACGACAGTGCTTTGCAAACTATTGTTAGGTCATCGGTAACCATGACAATGCAATCACATGAAAACCCTAACCTCTTAGAGCAGGCACTGCTGAATCCGGTTTGATGAACTCTTTATTGATGTTTATAAACTGATGAAGATGGAGGAATGATTTTGGATGATAAATAGAATCTCACCCTCATGTCTTTTGATATCAAATATATCAACACTCGTCTATGAAACACAAAACTCCTGGGTAGTCCTCAGAGCTTAAAACTTGTATCAACTTGTGTTTATATAATTGATAACTAACAACACAAGTGAGATTCTTGTTACAGTAAACTACGGGTTTAACGAACACGCTTATAACGGACCGACGGATATAACAAACTTACTCTTTTGGTCCCGACTATTTGCTGTAGTTATACTGTATATATGCTTATAACGAACTACGGTTATAACGAACTAAAATTTGTTGTCCCTTTGAGTTTGTTATAACCGTAGTTATGTATATCCACACCAAATAAACTGTTATTTCAAAATCTAAAAAATATTGACGGTGGCAGCTTTACATTAATATCTTATTCCATATTCAAATAACATTTCATTTCCTGTTCCAAATGACACATACAAGTGTAGCGGCCATAAAATTTCCGAGTCCCCTTGATGGGTTTCGAACCACGGACCTTCTGATCCGAGGTCGGACGCCTTTCCACATGACCAAAGAGGTTAACTCTGTCAGCAAGCTGGCAAGGTAAGGATGTCATCTGTGGGATGACTCCACGCCCTGCTACACAAGCAAAGAAAAGTTTTATTGGAGTCTGTTTTTCTCTTCCAAAATATCCAACACAAACTGAAGACATATAAAGTTTAAAGCTTCGCTGTTGGATAAAAACAATTGAAATTGAACATGAGCACTTCAGGCCATTTTTACTCATTGCTCTCCATAGTTTGTTTGCCAACAATGTTTGTCATTCAGAAATGAATATAAACTCCTACAGCTTTTAGTTATTAAGTTTTATCTGGCATATAGTTTGTTGAGTCAGAATACAATGAGTAAACAGCCTTATTTATTGTTTAGTGCCCAATGACTTGCGGGTGAGTGAGTAAGTTGGGTTTAACACCACTTTTAACAGTATTCCAGTTATATTGCTGGGCTTCACACATTGTACCCATATCGGGAATCGAACCTGGGTCTTAGGCGAGACGAGCGAACGCTTTAACCACTAGGCTACCCGGCCGCCTGTTTGTTGACAGACACATCATACATCAGAGCAGACATTTTGCTTTTTTGTTTACCAACTTTTAATCAAAACCTTCAGGTTGGTAGGTCAAAAGACAGATAAATAAAAAAAAAAAAATTTAAATTTGTTTTTATTTTCTCAAAATGTTAAGTTGGTAGGAAATAATAATAAATAAAATGAGTTTTTAAAATAAATTTGTTTTAATTATGGTTTTGTAAACAATTGATGCACACTGATAGTGACAGTAAATGAGTTTTTTTATTTTTTCCCACTGCTTTTCATTTTTTTCCCATTTCAATTCTTTTGAGTAGGCGGATCATAAACTGTGTTAAAAAAAGTCCTGGCCTTATTGGGAACATCAAGACTGGAGCTTTTTTAAAACTACTTCCTGCTCGGTGGCCTCATTTGCATATTTATCCCACTGCGCTGTCAAATTTATCAGGTGGCTTATCACATTGATAACAGTATTCATTAAATGATACAAAAATCAAATAATACTCTAATATGATTTCTTAATGGAAAAGGCGTTTGTATCCTGTATAGACAAAGTAGACATGCTGGGATGGAAGCCAGATGTGGGATGATGTACCATAATGCAGTGATTTTGACACAAAAAGCTGTATACAGGTCAATGACTTGGACCCAAGAAATGTAATAAGTCTGTGGCAAAAGTCAATAAGTCACTTAAACAAAGATGCCGGATGCAGTAAAATTTCGAAGTTAAAACAGTACTTTTAAAAAGTCAGGCATAGATTCCGCACACCCAGCTACCCGCCGGGTCTGGGAGCAATACTGCCATCAACTTCACCCCCCATCCCCCAGACACAAGGACAACTGAGTCTCGATTGGCACTATACTTTATGAGAGAATTAAAATCGATGGCTCCAAAATAATCCTTACTATTTACTATTTAATCATGAAATAATGACACGTGTGATGCCTTGCTTAGCATTCCTATCGGTCAAAAGTCCGACAACTTAAACAAACCATCGGTCAAATAGAAAGTTTATCGGTCAAATAGAAAGTTTATCGGTCTATGACCGGTGACCGAGGGCCATCTGAAACCCTGTAATGTTGTCTGTTACAGATCTGTGTCCAATGCATTGACTAACAATTTGAGGGATTTTACCCAAGTTGTAATAAAACTGGGCCATTTACAGTTGTAAACAAGGTCCTCATAAACTCACAACAGCTGTGGTCTCAGCTTTATCAGTGTAAGGAGCTTCCAGTTGGGCTGTCTGTCTTAGATGCTAGCAGATCCCTCCCAAGGAGTCTGTTCACAGATATCACGAGCAAACTAGCAAATCTGGATAAACCTTTAGGTTAGGTTGAAGTTGATTTTTTAAAAAAGATAACGTCTGTTATGAATGGAATAATAACCCAGGAAAAGAGGAATTTAATTTTTTTTATGATAAATGTTTTGCTTGAGCTTGTGACAGATTTGTGAAGAAGTGAGAAAAACAATAAAATACTGTTTCAAAAATCCCTTTCTTATACTTTTCAGCTTATATTGCTATGAGATAATATTTATAACAGATGATGATTTTCTATCTTAAAACATTATCTCTGATTTCTCAGAGAGTTAAAACCATCCTCCCTCCCCCTCTCAAAGGTCAATGGTTTGACCACACATTTAGCAATACCAATATAGGCCTAGTTATTGGCACCAAGGATGGACTAACCCATTGCAACCACACGAGAATCAAACCCGGATCGTATGCGTGACTAGCAAACGCTTCACCCGCTGGGCTATCTGGTTCTGGCCTAATGTGAACTGGTGGTTACACTGGGTGAAACTAAAAACTGTCTACTCTATAACATGCATACATCGTTGCCCTTACAAGTACATATTAATGAAAACACCTGAAGTCCAGTTTTATCACTGGTGCATTCCAGTTTCAAAGCAAAAGCATCTAGACATTCATTATGTAGATATACCTCAACGCCTGTCGAAATAAGAAGAATCTAATTGTAAAGACTACCGCTTACCTTGTAAAGAGAGTCCCCAACTCCTTCGAGGGACATTTAATCAACTTCAGCACAAGCGATATACGCACGTGCAAGACGCGAGTGAGTTATGTCCCTTGAAGTGAGGTCGGTGATTGGTAACTGGCTCTTAGCTCGTGTTGCGTTCGAGCCCCGAACCGAGTGTAATCCGATGGAGCCGATTTTCTATTTTTTGTACTAGCATTTAAAGCCCTTTCGTTTCTTTTCATCTGTGAAAAGTCAACGCCAGCGTAACGTAATTTAAAATTTAGTGCCACAACCATTGTCTCTCTTAATGATATTACAGCCATTTGGGAAAACTTTGATAAAATCATCACTTACTTCATTGAGTTACGATAAGCGACTTAAACTATATCAACACTCATGTCTAGACACAAATGAATCGTTGAGTGAAACAACTTGGTGGTGAATGTACTAAAATGGACCCACCTTCAAGTTCTTGATTGTGCCCTTTGGACATCGTTTGATCAGTAGAGACAAAAAGAACTTGAATGAGAAGAGTTTTTTCTTGAGAAAAAACATCAGTATGTGTCCGAGTGTTTCAAGAAGATCAAACGCTTTCTTTGATAGAGTTGGCTCAACGAGTAAAGACAGAAATTCCAAAAAGAATTCACGTAAAATGTCATCGATTGAAATCGATAGAAAATACTGCCGGTGTTTATATAATCTATTTCTTCTGGAATAACCACATAGAGTGTGTACAAACGAACAGCTGTGCTTAATGAAGGAAATAACGACAATGATTATCCGAAATAATCTCTTTTAAGAAGATAACGAAATTTCAGAAACAGTAATCGTGACGTTGGGTCTAAAATAAATGTGGTACTTGCAAATTAGTCTTCTGCGTGAACATGTCGATATATGTGGATTTTATAGTGGAAACAAATTGAACTTTTAAGATTAAAAGCATTATCAAAGAGGGAAAATCATTCATATGGAATAGACCGATGGCCAGAAATTTGGTGTGGTGGTGGGGCAATGGGGTTTAAGGTCGCGTTCAAGGTCATTGCACTATACAGTTTGTTTGTTTGCACAATACAATCTCATTAAAATCCGATCTTAGTTTTCACTTCCGCTAAACAAAGATCTGAGGACATCCCATTACGGGTCATGTCAGAACGACCTCTCGCGAACTTTGACCGATCAATGAAATGACTGACAAGAAATCGACATTAGCCAATCAGAAGGCAGCTTTCTCGAGCTTTACGACTCTAGTTTCAAACAGGCGACTACGCTTCGAAATATATTTTGACGTATTCTCGGTTAAAAATTTTTAAAAACTGATAAAAAAACCCAGTCTTGAATGGCTTACAGATGGCCTGGATTGTATGGATATAATCATAAAACCCGTAATTGTCGTTTGGAATACCCTCTGTTAAATATTTCGAGGTTGCATGAAAACACATTTCATGATCTTGTAAGCGACGCTCTGATTGGTTTGATGAAAGGTCGTTCTGACGTCACCCGTAATGGGATGTCCTCAGATCTTTGTTTAGCGATAGCGAGAGCTAAGACCTGATTTTAATTAGATTTAGCACTACATGGCAGCGGCTTGTAAAAATCGAGTCTGGACCCGACAATCCAGTGAGTGACACCATGAGCATCGATCCACGAAATTGGGATACGATGACAGCAAGCCTGACCACCTGATCCCGTTAGTCGCCTTTTACGGTAAGCATGGGTTGCTGAAGACCGCACTATGTAGCGACGTGCATATAACTGTGTTGAGCTGTTTATTCTAGTACGGACTATAATGTCAGTTTTATTGTGCTAGCCCTCTGAGATACCATCGCAGTTTAACATGAATACCCAACTCAGACACATAATACCGACACCGATCAGACCAGTCCTGGTTTATCACCTTAATGCCGAGGCATTAAACACCGGGCAGGGTAACAACAAGTAGCATATGGTAACGCCTTTGGTATTACGCGGCCAGGAGATCGATTCACCGCTGATATTCATGATAAGATCTGTAATCACTACTACTTCACTTTAACGACCCGAAAGAGAAGCGGCATATTTGTAACAATGCATATTTAATGAGTAAACATTAAAACAAGGAATCCGGAGCGGAACGAAACAAAAGATTTTTCCAACATTGGAAACCTTTTTTCCCAGATCTTAACACGCATGGATCAATAATAACCTCGGTACACATGTCACCCCGTACAAACTATAAAACACATGTCTCCCAAAAACGAAAAAGGAAAACACACAGCGACTTATATTGATAATATTATACGCATGGGCGTGTGGCAATTCGTTCGAATTAGTGTGATGACCTTTGAAACAAAATAGTATTCAACTTCAGATCAATGATAAATATTCGTAAACTAGATCGCTGGGTTAGGTAGTCTGGAAACGTGATATTGACCCTATTCATACCTAAGCAAGCCATCTTGAATGAACAGCCGAAGAGATCTCAGGAATTGGTGGTAATGCTGTAAGACGATCGATTTACAGAATTAAGAAAAGAAAGGTCGATGCCAATTTGACCCCTTTCCTTGGAATTATGTCGACAGCGACTCGGAATGTCATTGCGGGTGAAACTCGGGCTTGTTGTATATATTTAATTTGCTTTGACGTTATTTTTTCTCATGTCAGTTCGTGGTGTTAAAAGACGCCCAGGCCTTTCGGGCAAAGTTTTCTGTAGAAGTTAGAGGTTTTAGTAAAAATCCATACGCAATAAAAACGAAACTAATTCTGTTTTAGAATTGACATTTAAACCCCCCGACGGCGTCTTATAGATGGTTGAAAATTGCCGTTATGTTTTATTCATCATTATTCGTCGGATCTAATTTAACATTTATATTACATTAATGATGGTATTTGTTTTGTTTAGCATATACTTTGTGAAAACAATGCACCACCTTGCTTTTTTTAAGTGAGTGAGTATAGTTTTAAGACGCTTTTAGAATATTCCAGTAATATCACGGCGGGAGACACCAGAAATGGGCTTCACGCATTGTACCCATGTCGGGAATCGAACCTGGGTCTTCGGTGGGATGAGCGAACGCCGCTCTATTTAAGATATGAAGGTGGGGTAAAATATGGATGAACGTCACGTTCAAAATTATTGCACTTATATAATGACGTGAATTATGGAATTCCCCATTAAGACATTATTCCGATCCGACCAATCCTTGTTTCATCCCCATAACGTCGTGCGTCAGCCAGGGTAACAACAAGTACCATCTGCAAACGTCTTTTCGTATGACGCGGCAATGGGATCGAACCACCAGCATTCCGCTATCCGGGCACTTTATCAACTCGACCATGGATGTATATTGTATTTATTCTCTGTTGAGTGTCGAAAGGACCACATGGCCTGACTTTGTATACGTTTTTATGAATATTTTTTATTGTCATACTGGCATTTTACAATCTGTGACACTTTAGTGTAACAGTTTTCTCCTTCTTTTATGACATAAAAATACATCTTCATTTGAATGAGAATCTCGTCACTCTGACCGTTTACATGGAATAGTTTAAGTGATCGTAAAAGTTATAGAAAGAGCGGCAAGACGGCGTACAATAGTAGATCAATCAAAACGGCATCCAGCCCAGCAAACTCCTTTCATGGCGAAGTGCATTTCATCGTGTACGTTTATTCCGTGAAATGCTATCAATTAGCCATTGTACTAAGAGTTACAAAATAATTTTCAAACAATCCAGAAAAAATATCATCGCTAAGAGCAAACACCGTGCGAACATGCGGAAGTCAGTCTTTGGTAAATACGCACTCATTATACAGCCCTGTCGCAGTCATTCACGCGCATCGATTGCCGTGTTATTATCAACGGGGCGTGTTCGGTTAGGAAGACGGGTTCTATGACGGCTTTAACGAAATGAGGTATGTTTTCCCACATAATTTCAATCAATATGCTTGATCTTCGTTTTCGCCAGAAAGTCTACGATAATAATTACTGTACTGGCAAGATGATTTGATTATTCTTTGGCAGTAATATCATAAAAAACAAATTATATGTTATGATAATAATCAATTGGTTTAGATAAAAATCTATGATAGTGTGTAGAACTTGTGATAAAAAGGCGTAAAATATTGTGATATTATGTTTTGTACCTGATGGCAATTGCGATATATATAAAGTCAGCATAATTATTTAGGGATCACCAAGGTAATAAGTCATATACGTATATTAAAAAAAATATCGCATTTCAAACTTCTGTGCCGTTCAGTTGCAGTAGGAATGAATCATATTTCATACGGGTCCACGTTGAAAGATAATAGTCATGTTTTGCGCGTGCATGGGCTAAACCACTGATTGCGTTCAGGCGTGTGTTTTGGGCAGCTTTTTTCTATCGCCTTCAATCTTTCATAATTTTTATTAGGCGTTGTTCATATTTCCATCTTCATAAAACATAACAGTGAAGATCCGGGGTAGAATAGGTCTTGAGCAAAAAAAAGGCGATTATGTTTGTCGTAAGAGGCGACTAACGGGATAAACAACAAACAAAGTGAGTGAGTGAGGGAGTATGGTTTTACGCCACTTTTAGCAATATTCCAGCAATATCACGGCGGGGGACACCAGAAATGGACTTCACACATTGTACCCATGTCGGGAATCGAACCCGGGTCTTCGGCGTGACGAGCGAACGCTTTCACCACTAGGCTACCCGACCGCCCCAACAAACAAAGAAACAAATCATAAACATCCAATCAGTTTGACATGGGCGGAGTATTGTTTCGTGAGGAGGGTGGTGATGAAAATCCAATGATTAATTTACTACTGCCTGACTTTCACATCATCATCATCATCATCATCATCATCATCATCATCATCGCGGTAGTCGAATATTTTATGGATAACAACTTCTTTACAATACGACTTACTCCGTGGTCTGGCGGTAGAGCGTCCGCCCGGAGAGCGGAAGGTCCGGGGTTCGATCCCCGGCCGCGTCATACCAAAAGACTTTATAAGGTGGTACTTGTTGTCACCCTGCTTCGCGCGCGACATTAAGGGGCTAAAGCAAGGACTGGTCGGCTCGGAGTCAGTATACTGTGTCTGAGTGGTGTATTCATGTTAAACTGCGGCATGGTATCTCAGTGGGTTAACAATATAAATCGGCATCAGGCCGGACCCATTACTGGTGTCCCCCGCCGTGATGTTACTGGAATATTGCTAAAAGCGGCGTAAAACCATACTCACTCACTCATAATTCAGTCTTCCTTGACAACGTTAGGCCGAACACCCGGGGTCGATTCCCGACATGGGTACAATGTGTGAAGCCCATTTCTGGTGTCCCCCGCCGTGATATTGCTGGAATATTGCTAAAAGCGGCGTAAAACCAAACTCACTCACTCACTGACAACGGTATAAGGATCCATACCGAAACGTCAATATTACAGTGTAATAAAGAAGTTGCTATCCACAAATATTTCGTCTACTTTGTCATCTTTCAACTTCGAAGAAATGCCTATCAAACAACATCGTATATATATCGTGGCACCTAATGTGAAATAATTTATAAAAAAAAATAACATTAATTACACTCCGTTCTCAAAGCACACGTTCACCGCACTCTCCCATACCCTTGTCAAATTGGCATGAAATTGACGTGACGGTGTTATTTCAGCTTCAGAGTCTTACACTTTACAGGAGAATGTCCACTCGACTTATTCTGCTCGGGCAGCCGTGGCGTAGTGATATAGCATGAATTTGCCGTAAACCGTGTAACATCAAATCACGCCGCATGTAGTTCCGTCAACACGACGGCTGTTTCTGAAGACAGGTTATTTATTTGACGATGCAATTTGAACTGTTTTTGAAGCATCAATGGACACATCTTTGTATAGAAAGTAACCAGGGTCTAATGATATCACCAGTATCAAGCTGTTGTGTCAGGAAAATAGTCCCAAAATGGACTCCTTCCAATGTTGGCCAAGGTTCTATTGGACTGAAACACATCCGGTACAGCAATGTCGTCGATATTTGACTCTACAGACGCATCACACGAGATCTTAAATCAAGAAACCGTCGAGAGTCTTGGTTTCAAATTTTGAAATATTTCGTAAATGGAGTCAGCGTCACTTATGCAAATTCCACTTTCTAAAACCTCTATGTCAAAACAACGGAGTTTATTGAATAACAGACATTCTAACAAGCCATTGTTACTTTATATATAAAGATATGTCCATTGCCGCTGCACAAAATACATAGATAATGTATTTTGGTTGGAAATTGAGGTTGGTTTGATGTTTAACGCCGCACTCAGCAATATTCCAGCTATATGACGGCGGTCTGTAAATTATCAAGTCTGGACCAGACAATCCAGTGATTGACATCATGCGCATCGATCCACGCAATTGGGACCAATGACATGCATCAACCAAGTCAGCGAGTCTGACCACCCGATCCCGTTAGTCGCCTTTTACGACAAGCATAGTCGCCTTTCACGGCAAGCATGGCTTGCTGTAGACCTATTCTACCCCGGATCTTCACGGGTTGGAACTTGAGAGGAATAGCCACTCAAAACATTTTCCCTGGTCTTTGTTTTGTTGTTTAACGCCGCACTCAGAAATATTCCAGCTATATGATGACGGTCTGTAAATAACCGAGACTGGACCACATGATCCAGATTGACCTTATGAGCCTCGATCCACGCAAGTGAGAAACGATGACATGCATCAACCTAGACAGCGAGACTCGCCACTCGATCCCGTTTTTCGCCTCTTACGACAAGGTTGGGTTGCTGAAAACCAATTCTAATGCAGATCTTCACTGGTAATGTTCCTGCTTAAATGTTCAGAACCAAGTACGTCCCTGGTTAACTGGCCAAATGCGAAAGGCCATCAATCATTTAACCCAGGTGAGCGTGACTGATTACAATATGAACCACTCGGGTCACGATGGACTTAATCGATGAATATGTATAGACTCGTCGCAAGTGATGGCTGATTTTCTGGTAAAATCTGCTGAATATGATTTGGTTGTTTGTTTGTTGTTTATAACGCCTCACTCAGCAATATTCCAGCTCTATGACGGCGGTCTGTACATAATCGAGTCTGGACCAGGCACTCAAGTGATTGACATCATGAGCATCGATCTACGCAATTGGGATTCAATGACATGCATCAACCAAGTCAGCAAGCCTGGCCACCCGATCCCGTTGGTAGCCTCTCATGGCGAGCATGGGTTGCTGAAGACCTATTCTAACCCGCATCTTCACGGGTATGCTGAATAAGAACGAATGGTTATCGGAAAGACTAACGCCCATATCCCCCCTCCAAAAGTTGTATGTTTATGCATTGCCGCTCAATCCTTTAAGTTTCCAAATATTTAGTGGAAAACGTAAAGAGAACATAAAAATACAAGATAGCCTTTACATTTGGCTTAACTGACGGGAAATGGCAAGACAAAAATCTCTGATGAACTATATAATCAGTAAAACACAACCAATATTTGAAGTCAATTGTGTGGACCGTAATATATATTTATATTTATGTACTTTAGACGTTGAAATTGTTGACCAACCGATAAAAAGAGGCCCTTATAAATTAAACATGTGAATTGCTTTCAGATACTGTAAAATCTTCCACGGTAAATCCGTGCAAACCGTGACAATTATAATGCAGAAGGCGTGGTCTCGCACAGGTGTTCACGAGCATATTGTGCAGCACGCGCAGCACAAACTGACAATATCGGCGACTTGTTAACAACAACATCAAATTCAAATAAATGCATAAGGCAGTATAAAATTGAGAAGGGTGTCGAAATTACTTTGCATATAAATTCGAATTCACAATCAGGAAGTGGATTCACTACAGTACTCTTCATATTTCAATTTCCTGTTGTCTATATTAAATCTACCAAACAGAAAACATATGCGGCGAGGGGCATTTGGTTTTGGGTTCAGCGTTTTTAAATATTAATGTGTTAATTATAATTTATTTGAAACCTAAATAACGAATACTTTAAAAAAGTCTGCAAGAAAAGTAATACTTTTCCTCTTACGAGAGTCATATGTAATAGTATTTTCAGGAAAATAGGGAACCGGGGAAGAATTGGTCTTCAGCAAGCCATGGTTGCCCTAAAAGGCGACTGAGCTTGTCGTAAGAGGCGACTAACGGGATCGGGTGGTCAGGCTCTCTGACTTGGTTGATGCATGTCATCGATCCCAATAACGTGGATCGATGCTCATGATGTCACTCACTGGATTGTCTGGTCCAGACTCGATTATTTACCGACCGCCGTCATACAGCTGGAATATTGCTGAGTGCGGTGTTAAAAAAAACCCCCCAAAAAACAAACAAACAAAAGAAAAAAGGGGCTTGTTTTCAGAAAAAATCACGCCATCCTCTGAAAATAAAATGGTTGCTCCCTTATCACGTGTCCACTCGTCATACGTATTTTATGTCTTCGGTTTCGAGTTCACACAGGAGTGCATCGCCCCGAACAGAATCTATTCAGGTCATTATAAACCTTGTGCAACCCCCTGCAGATTTCATGGACCCAAAGCATTTAACGCAAGGCCCGGAACAGGGATATATAAAATATTGTAGTCACAGCGAACTGCGTGCAGCCTGCGTAGGAATTCGTTAGAAAAAATAGACCCCCAAAGCACGTAAATTTCAGGTAAGGCAGCACGTGCACACAGCTCTCGTGAAGCCGAGGCTGGGGGCCTGTAAGGTAATTGAGGCTCCACTTTTTCTGTTTGAATGCTTATATTCAGTTCAGTGTTGGCAATAGACATGCTTCGGAAAGTGCTTCCACTGCAAGAGCAAGGAGTTTAATTTATTTAGCAGACTGTGCAACTTCAAGTTGTAGTAGGTACACGCCTGGAGTATCAAAGGTAGCCAGAAGCTGAGAAAAAAAATTAAATCAATAATTAAAAAAGGTTCAAAATTGTTTGGGGCGGAAGAGTCTATTCATACAAAAATTGCAAGTGTGAATATAACTGTGAGATGATCTTGGGTGTATATGCTTTATTGTAAACATTGTACATCGTTTTGATATTTCATATGTTTTGAAATGCGACAAGACGCCCACACTATGTATGTTAAACCACGGTGCTGTCACGCTCTACTCCAACAATTGTGTTTAATTATTCTTTGTTTGTTTGTTTGTTGTGTAGTGTCGCACTCTGTAATATTCCAGCTGTATGACGGCGGTCTGCAAATATTCGAGTCTGAACCAGACAATCCAGTGATTGACATCATGAACAGCGATCTACGCAATTGGGATACGATGACATTAGGCGACTAACGGGATCGGGTGGTAGGACTCGCGGACTTTGAAGATGCATGTAATTGTATCCCAAGTGTGTGGATGGATGCTCATGATGTCATCACTGGATTGTCTGGTCCAGATTCGATTATTTACAGACCGCCGTCATATGGATGGAATATTGCTGAGTGCGGCGTTAAACAACAAACATACAAACAGACTCCGTCATATGGCTGAAACAGTGGAGAATGAGAGTTTAGATTGCGGTGTCAGTTGAGAGTGCGTTTGAAGTATATTTATCTTTAAAAACCTTGAAGACTCATGTTCTACGAACATTCGGCACCGCTCGCATCTATCCGTAACCTTCAAGAAGGCTTGCTCAAGAATGACACAAATTGGTTGTTGGAACGGGGGTGGGGCGTCATTTATCTTGATTTTTACATCAGGATACATTTCAACGCATGCGCAGTAACTCACGTCAATGTCATCGACTTCCCTTCACTGCCCCGACAATTTCACGGTACAAATAATTTATACGATGTCTCAACCATCCATTCTCACTTGGAAACCAAAAACTCCGAAAAATAGTCCCAAAATCAAATCGGAAGGATCCAATTGTGTGCACTCCACTCGGCATTACTCCCCAACCCCGAGGCCTAGAACAGAATACTCATTTAGCGATAACAGTTACAAAATCACCCCTTTACAGCTACTAGGTTCTCTTGGAACTTCGGCGATCCAGGGTTCGTCCACAACCGGCTGATTTAGCCGACATTCCAAATGATTAGTTCAACGTGCCGAGGTCTCTGTAGACCGAAAAGGCAATTATCGCTACAGGTTATAAGAACGGTATCCATGGCCGACAGAGACATGCACGTTGCGCATTCGTTTGGAAGAACTAGGTCTTTGGTTAGAATAATTAGTTTTTGGCAGTTGTGCAGTTTCAAATTGGACGAAAAAGTAGGAACGGCGTAAATTATAATATGAATCACTGATCATGTTCTTTGATGAATCGTAATGAAATAGATTGAATAATTATGTTGAAAACACAAGGGAAATATTTTGTCTTTAGAATACATCACTTGTAGTAGGAGTATTTAATTTCAGGCAGTCGTCGTCTCGGCACAAATTGTTCTAATGCTGAGGATGCAAAGGGGTGAAGGGGATGGGCACCCGCCATTTTTCAGACATCTTACTTTTTAAAAAATCCTGGATCCGCCTCTGAAAGCAGAGCGCTTAGTAGCACATTCTGTGATATGACCCCCCATCTCTCTCCCCCCACCCCCACCCCCACCCCCGACCCATCCCCTACACACGCAAACAAATCTTTTTTCAGACACCTTACACGTTAAGTGCACTTTCGGCATGGGACTATGGTTGTATGTTCACACACACCTTTTGAATATCCTGGATCCGCATGGAAAGTAGTCCCGGCAATTTATCGTCGTGTCCTCAGGGAGTTAACATTGTCGATGCATGGCGGATCCAGAATGGGGTCCCGGAGGGCGGACCCCCATCCTGCCACGCCCTTTCGAACCAAACCAAATGTAGTATGATGCAGGGAGTAAAATTATCTGCGAGAGGATTTTGATATTTTGGACCCCTCCCTTTTAAAAACGCTGGATCCGCCCTTGTCGACGCATCACTATATAGCTTCAGGGGACAAAGGCGAATAATAGGTAACGTGGAGTATGTTACCCATCTTTAACTCAACGTATGCAAGTCGCCCCTTAGATTCAAGACCGAAACTTTCACCAGCAAAATGAATGCGCGATGTTCACCGAATTTGTATATTCCAAGCAGAATGTAAGGATGGGAGGCCGAAGTCATAAATATTCCGGGGGCACGGGTGGCCCAGTCGTCTAAGGCGCCGCGATTCGCTGTGCAGAGTTGCGTCCCTTTGGCACGCCAGAAACCTATGGTTGTGGGTTCGAATCCCGATTCGCCCCGATTACGTTTCTAGGTTTGTCAGCACCATACCCGTGCTCGTGGGTTTCACGGAAGTGGTAAACGTCGTAGACCTGCATCACTTCGGGCTTTCCTCCCACATTTAGCTGACACGCCGTGTTATAACTGTAATACTGTTAAAAGCGGCGTTAAACACAACTCACTCACCCACTCACTCATAAATATTCCAACTCCATCAAGACTGAAACTTTATAACACTCAATAGTCATCTATCATTGTCACCTCGTCATCTATCAGCGGTATAAGAGTTACATGGAAGTTATAAGTATGTACCTTATGTGTATATGTTTTGTTTGTTTGTCAGTATGTTTGTTGTTTAACGCCGCACTTGTCAATATTCCAGCTATGTGACGGCGTACTGACATGCATCAACCAAGTCAGCGAGCCTAAACACCCGATCCCGTTAGTCGAATCTTAGTACAAACATAATTGCTTCTTAAGGCAAACATGGGATGCTGAAGACCTATTTTCTCTTCCCGGTGGTTCACAGATCAATCGGCGGTTTAACATGGCTGTTATAACTACAGTAAACTACGGTTATAACGAACTCAATGGACTACTGATTTTAGTTCGTTATAACCGTAGTTCGTTTTAAGCACATATACAGCATAACAACAGCAAGTCGTCGGGACCAAAAAGTAAGTTCGTTATATCCGTCAGTTCGTTATAAGCGTGTTCGTTATAACCGTAGTTTACTGTATGTACCTAGTACACACTCATGTGTAGATGTGCATGCCTCGACTTGGAGCAGGAAACGTTCATCTTTTCGCGAACACCTGTTATCATCCCAGTTTGACAGTGATTTATAAACCCATGTTCATGATATAGTCGGACAAGCACCATCGACTCATCTTTCACCAGATATTTGTTATGATTTATGGAAAGAGTTTTGTGTTTTTTATTTACCATAAATTCACATATATAGACCTGTGAAGATCCAGGGTAGAATAGGTGTTCAGCAACCCATGCTTGGCGTAAGAGGCGACTAAAGGATCGAGTGGTCAGGCTCGCTGACTTGGTTGATGCATGTCATCGATCCCAACTGCGTGGATCGATGCTCATGATATTAATCACTGGATTGTCTGATGCAGACTCAATTATTTACAGACCGCCGTCATATAGCCGGAATATTGCTGACTGCGGCGTCAAACAAGAAACAAACAAACAAACACTGGCTGTACAACCAGCTGACTTTGTCCATTCGTGTAAGGGCAATGTCCTTACACGCTTCATCGACATGATCGACGAGCGTTAACAACATGGGGCCATGTTAACAATATCGACCAGTCGATCAATACCGTCAGTCTTCAGTTGGGAGATCTGGATGAATGGTTTATTGACATGTATAATAATGATACAAATCCCTCCCCATGACCTCGACACCACCTGTCTTGACCCTCCCTTCGTTATGATACACACTGGTGAAGATCCGGGGTAGAATAGGTCTTCAGAATCCCATGCTCGCAGTAAAAGGCGACTATGCTTGTCGTAAGAGGCGACTAACGGGATCGGATGGTCAGGCTCGCTGACTTGGTTGATGCATGTCATCGTGTCCCAATTGCGTAGATCGATGCTCATGATGTTGAACACTGGATTGTCTACAGACCCGCATCACATAGCTGGAATATTGCAGCGGCGTTTTACAACAAACAGGCAAACAAACAAGTTCTGTGTTCTTAACGGGTCCCAAACTCACCGCCTGTTTCAACAGGTCGATTATGATTAGCAGTCATATATCTTTAAAAAAAAAATTATGACATCGCTCTTGGACATTGCAAATATTTGCTGCGAGATGGAAGTTTGATAGGGATTACCTTCCGGACTAGCTAAAAGATTCGGCAATGGACATATCTTTATTTTGAAAATAAACATAGCTTGTTAGAATGTGACATTCAATAAACTCTAGAAAGCCGTTGTTTTGACGTAGAAGTTTTAGACAGTGGAATTTACATATTGAGTCATCAAGTGACGCTGACAACATTTACACAATATTTCAAAATTTGAGTCCAGGACTCGCGAAGCTTTCTTGATTCAGATGTCGTGTAATGCGTCTGTAGAGTCATATTTCAACGACACAGTTGTCGTTTGAACATTGGAATATTACTGAGTGCGACATTAAACATCACCGTGGATCTCGCAGCCTCTTCCTAACCTCATGAATGTGAAAACCACAACCAATATACACTACATGTCTGCATTTCTGAACATGTAGAGAAAATGTTTGACAAGGTGTAGACACTTCCCCTCTCCAACCCACCAATTCGAAACGCATGGTAGCGGTACAAGACCCTCTGGGTCATCAAGCAGGTCAATTACTTAATTACTCCAAGTAATGATTAGTAATTTGAGAAGGGGAGCCTCGTTCTGGCAGCTCTGTTTATTAGAAGTGGACACTGGAGGGTCGATAAGACCAATATGAAATCACGAGTAGATAATATGTACAATTTTATCATTTAGTTCTCGACAGGAAGCAGAGATGCTCCCCACACGTGTTCGGTGTTAGTGAGATCAAAGTAATAAGTTAAGTAGGCTGGTGGGTTTATTAGGAACATCTGACGGAGCAGCTTCTCTAGGCCTGGAAATACCATGAATTAGTCGAACGCTGTGCAGAAAAAAAGAATAATTATGGTTTTACGCCACTTTAGCAAAATGCCAGCAATATCACGGCGGGGGACACCAGCGATTTGCTCGCTGTATCCCCTTTGGGAATCGAACCCATGTATCCGGCGTGACGAGTGAACGCTTTAACTGCTAGGCTACCCACCGCATATAAGTGTGAAGTGAATGTTGGTCTACGCCGCATATATTAAATCTGTCGGTTTATAAACAAGTCTGGATCAGACAAACTTGACTCAAAACATGAACAACGATCCCCGCCGGTGGATATAATGACATACAGACATGCAGAGAGACATTATCACAACCTTTCCCGACCCGTGAAGATCCGGGGTAGAATAGGTCTTCAGCAACCAATGCTTGCCGTAGGAGGCGAATAACGGGATCAGGTGGTCAGGCTTGCTGACTTGGTTGATGCATGTCATTGATCCCTATTGCGTGTATCGATGCTCATAATGTCAATCACTGAATTTTCTTGTCCAGACTCGATTATTTGCCGACCGACGTCATATAGCTGGAATTTTTCTGAGTGCGGCGTTAAACAACAGACAAAAAAACAAAAAAAACACCCTTTTCCATTCAGGTAGACAATTGATATTAATCTCCATGGCTGCTACAATGCCGATGAAACGTGTACGTCTTAACGCACTTACGCCTAACGCCGGGGGCACAAGTCGAATAAGGCGCCGCAATTCGCTGTGCAGAATAGTGTCCCTTGGGTAAATCAGAAACCTAAGATCGTGGATTCGAATCCGAGATTATTTTCTAGGTTTGTCAGCACCATACCCGTGCTCGTGGGTTTCACCAGTGGCAAACGTCTGAGAAATGCACCACTTCGGACTTTACTCCCACATTAAGCTGACATAATATAACTGGAATGCTGTTAAAAGCGGCCTTAAACCCGACCATCTGATTCACTCACTCACTCATGTGGGTACTGGGAACCAATTTGCAGCTTGGAATTCCCAAGGCTGAGACACAGGGCTGACCAAATTAATATTCCGTTATAAATTATCTGCTACGGTCATAAATCTTCCACCACTGAAGCCGAAATAGCATTTAACCAACTACAGCCGTCCACTTAACTAGACCCAGTCTAATATGTTAGTACCCATTGCTTCAATCTGTCTGAATCGCGGCATATGTAACCGCTCAGTGAGAAAGCGTTCGTGAATTAAACACAAGACCTTATCACCATAAGGGATTAACCCTATAGAACAGAGAGAATCCCTTCAAATTGCTTCTTCGGTCCACGTCGAAGAATTCGAAGATTGAATGCAACCAAATTATTTGACACCAGTTAACAGTGAGCGTATAAATCGGGATGGATCGTTCCTAATTAACAACAGATAGCTCGCGAAAAGACCAACTTCATCCCCGATTTTAAGAGTGTTCCCTAACGTCAATCCAGACCAGATTGGACGCAGGTCTCCAGGTCCGCCATCAGCTCAAACCGGGTCTAGACAGCCGACTCGCAATGCCCAATATTCGGTCAATTCAAGCGCATGGAACTAAGGCATTGGAAGAGATTTTAAAGGGCCTGAGCTTTGTTTGTTGAAATGAGGACCGAATTCCGGGTCGGGTGAAGCAACGAGGATGCTGCAGTAAGTGGTTGTTGGCCTCCCTGGACCTAAAATCAATGTCGTCTGCTTTGAAATTGATCCCGTGACTTCCCGCGAGCATGGTGGTCGTTACGTCACGAGAAGCCAAGGCTGCGATTTTGAGGCTGAAATGTCGCAAGGGACTTTGAGAAAATGGAAACAGTCAACAATTGTCAAGATAAAGGTGGGGGTTGAGAAGCGAGGTTCGCGGGGGGTTCCTGGGGGTTAAGACGCGGGTCTGCCCCTGGGGTTTTCAATTTTGCGTTTGTCCTGAGCAGTTAAGAAAATCCCGAACTCTACTGTAGAATCGTAAATTAAATGTGAGGTGATTCCTGAGACAATTTCCATTTGTGAGGTTTTCGTCTCCTATGGATGAATATAATTATATCATGACATTTGATGATATTCTCCAAAGAGACGGTTGGTATTTCGCTCATCTCCTTTACCTTAAACCGTGACGCAGGGGATCATTGCACGGCCTGTAGTGTCAAGGTGTGGCATCCGTGAAGATCCGAGGTAGAATAGGTCTTCAGCAACCCATGCTTGCCGTAAAAGGCGACTATGCTTGTCGTAAGAGGCGACTGACAGGATCGGGTGGTCAGGTTGGCTGATTTGGTAGATGCATGTCATTGATCGAAATTTCGTGGTTCGATGCTCATGATGTCAATCACTGGACTGTCTGGTCCAGGCTCAATTATTTACATACCGCCGTCAGATAGCTGAGTGCAGCGTTAAACAACAAACAAACAAACAAACAAACAAACAAAGTGCACAGGACACAAATAAGGTTTGGGGCACGGGTGTCCCAGTCGTCTAAGGCGCCGCAATTCGCTGTGCAGATTTGCGTCCCTTGGACACGCCAGAAACCAATGATTGTAGGTTCAAATCAAGATTCGCCTCGATTATGTTTCTAGGTTTGTCAGCACCATACCCGTGCTCGTGGGTTTCACCGAAGTGGTAAACATCTGAGACCTGCATCACTTCGGGCTTTCCTCCCACATTAAGCTGACACGCCGTGATATAACTGTAATACTGTTAAAAGCGGCGTTAAACCCAACTCACTCACTCACTCACTCACTCACTCACTCACAAATAAGGTGAAGGTAAGCAACGTCGGTCGTAGAATAGTTGGATGGGCTACCGCATTCGACAGCTTGACACCTGCGAGATTTTAAGGCTTCTGAACTACCCCCCACTGAAACATATTAGGCAAGTGACTTTGTTCGAAATATGTCTCTGTTCATCCAGCAGTAAACCTGGGTAAGCGGTAGGATGAGATGGTTGACTGTTGACCTTCTAGAGTCTCACAAGGCACTTCCGGTTGTATACTCGATTCTTTCCTAACAGCAGTGATGTAGCCGTGAAATTGCGGTCTCGTACTGTTAGGGCCGTGCATTTGAGATCTTTGTAAGGTACAGACTTTTTCTTTATCACAGTGGCGGTTGGGTAGCCTGATGATTAAAGCGTTCGCTCGTGACCGCGAAAATCCGGGTTCGATTCCCGACGTGTGTAAAATGTGTGAAGCCCATTTCTGGTCTTCCCCGCCGTGATATTGCTGGAATATTGCTATAAGAGGCGTAAAACCTCTCTCACTCACTCACTCACTCACTCACTCACTATATCACTGCTTCAGGAATGTATTTTATTTTAAAAGGAAGTTCCGAACAGGTAATATTTTAAATGTCCTGATTAACGAATAGTTACATTACGTAGTCGTGAACCTGTTAATCTATGTACACCTTCCGAACAATTATTGCCGAAAGAGCAGTCCGTCCGGATCAACGAGGCTTAACGGTATCTCAACTGGTTCGATGGTAGTGATATGTAAACAGTATAGCCGGCTTCAAGGAGATCGACACACCTGGCGAGAAGTCCTGCGTCTGTCCTAGAAGTTATGAGGCTGTGTCCTATATATGTCCAGACATTTCAATCGAACACTGTCAGATCACCGGCAGACAATATCAGGTCGTGTAAATGAGAAAACCATTTAGACATGGCAGCCAGATCAAACGTAAATCAGACATTCAGCGGAACCCTATTTGTACAGGACCGAGGCAAAGATTGCAGGGTTGCTGAAGACCAATTCTAACCCGGATCTTCACATGTAAGTTACACATGATGCGCACGAGTGAGTGAGTATGGTTTTACGCCGCTTTTAGCAATATTCCAGCAGTATCACGGCGGGGGACATCAGAAATGGGCTTCACACATTGTACCCATGTCGGGAATCGAACCCGGGTCTTCTGCGTGACGAGCGAACGCTTTAACCACTAGGCTACCCGACCGCCCCTGATGCGCACGACGAACACAGGGGGAAAAACACCTGGAGTCGTTTGTAATTAATCATTAATCATAATTTGACTAGCAGACTAGTTACTATTACCGGTATCGTAGTATTCTAGGGGGAGGATCAGATGTCATTGTCTCTTGACAACAGTACTGCGTGAGTGAGTGAGTTAAAATTTGATTTGGTTACGGTATTGTATCTGTTTAAACACTGGCTATAGGGTTTAAGCTGTGTTTAGTGGCTTGCGTGTTGTTAAACGCCGCACTCAGCAATATGACGTCAGTCTGTAAATAACATGTCTGGACCAGAGAATCCAGTGATTGACGTCATTACTGCACATAACACAAAGTTTTTCAGTTTGTTTGTTTGTTTGTTGTTTAACGCCACACTATTCCAGCTATATTGCGCCGGTCTGTACATAATCGAGTCCGGACCAGACAATCCACTGATTGACATCAGGAGCATCGATCTACGCAATTGGTATACGCTGACGTGCATCAACGAGTTCAACGAACCTGACAACCCGATCCCGCACTTACGACCATCATGGCCATTTCTTACGAAAGGGGAGCGGTCGGGTAGCCTAGTGGTTAGAGCATTCGCTCGTCACGCCGAAGACCCGGGTTCGATTCCCGACATGGGTACAATGTGTGAAGCCCATTTCTGGTGTCCCCCGCCGTGATATTGCTGGTATATTGCCAAAAGCGGCGTAAAACCACATTCACTGATTGACCGTCTTACGAAAAGCATTGCAACTGTGTATTCGATCACACCACATATACATATAAACCAATACAATGCACACAGTTTTGTGACATAAATCCGCTTTAACAACCGTTAATGTGATACAAAAACTACGTCTTCGTTTAGGAAGTGCGACAGCAGAAACAACTCGCTGACATACGACACGTTTATATTGGTTCTGCCAGTAAAGAACAATAAAGAGCCTATTTTTGGTAAATCCAGCTCTTGAAGCGTGATTATGGAACATAAAGACCGTTTTCTCATGGTTCCTGAAAGTTCTCACAGACACGAGAATCGTCGTTAATGTGATCTAGAGGACGTTGGATCAAATATTGGCTATGATCTAAGACATGGCTGTTATCTGATTATTCGATTATTTTAAAGGGGAGTAACTTACACAACTAAAGAATGGCACGCTAGACTTTGGAGTGAGTGAGTGAGTGAGTGAGTGAACTGAAATGAGCGGTGGTGGAAGAATCCAGTGGTAAAAACATTCTCTCGTCATGCAGACATGATAAGAGTTCGTTTCCCAACGTTGGTTCAAAATTATCACCCAAAACTGGGAAGAATTATTTTGGATGATAAATAGAATCTTACCCCTGTGTCTTTTGACAAACAATATATCAAGACTTCTGCAAGTCTCGGGGTTATAAATTTGATCGATTTATATTGAGCGGGGAGGTAATTTAGGGATGTTCTGAGATGAGGAAGACAAAAAACAAACATATGACCTAAGGGGCTAAAACTCGACTTACTCACAAACTCACTCACTAGACAAGGATGATAAACCCACATAAACCAGATAAAACTTAGTGCACATGTACTGCACGTGATATAATGTTTTGGTAGTAAGTTAAAAATTGACGTCACATCGGCAGTATGTAGTATAGCGACGAGAACAAATTATACCTTTATAAAAAGATTTTATCTTTTTTTGTAAAATTTGAAAATTGGACCCTTTAAAGCAGAAAGGAGTTAATAACTTTGCGACTGAATGCCGTACTTTAACGTATTCTGGCCGCGTCATACCAAAAGACGTTGAAAGGTGGTACTTGTTGTTCGGATTCTGATCGGCTCGGAGTCAGTATGCTGTGTCTGGGTGGGGTATGTATGTTAAACTGCGGCACGGTATCTCAGTGGGCTAGCATTATAAATCGGCATCAGTCCGGACTAGTACAAGCAGCCACACGCACACACGTACATGCACGTCGCTATATAAGTGCAATAATCTTGGACGCGACGTTAAACCCAATTCCACCTCACCTTTAACGTGTTCTACTGTTAATATCTCAACAGAACACATCTACACATTGGTATTTGGTCGAAGCTCCCCGGAGCGTATCATTCCAGAAATATTGGAATTACTATTTGCAATAACATTTCCGATTCTTAATGACGCCACCACGAAACAAAAACAACGTCGAGACCATCTCTTGTCAAGTCAGAAATCATACTAGAATTTTACTCTTTGACATTAACACTAAAGTCTGAAATAGACACCTTCTCGTGTCCATTTATAAAAGATATTGACAAAGCATTGAAACTGTACCCGTAGTCTTGTTCTAGAATTTGTCTCTGTCAATAACATAAGCATCCCCTGATATCACTGCACGTATGTCCTTCATAAAATCTGCCCAGGTAATATGGACTGAAAATAGAAGCTCATTTTCAAAAGCCCGTTGTCATGGTTACCCATGATTCCAAGGAAGAAGTTGCTATGCCAACGCTAATTTTCAAGACATGACTTTGGCAAAAAACACCTACGTCGGAGACAGATTGAAGTTGACACAGAGGGAAGAGAGGGCGAATTAAACGCGAGCTCCATATTATCAATTATCAATTATCAACTTTGAGACCAAGGAACCATGTGTGCTATTATTCCAGCCATGTAATACTGTAAAAGAATAACCCCATAAATTTAGTGTGTTTCATTCCAAATGAAAATGGTCATGTTGACATTTATAAAAAATACTCTATCTTGCAGAAATAAATTCAAATTCGAGAACAGTCTTCGGATGAAACATCACGATATGATCGTAAATATTCTCGTAAATATTAAGAGACAAAATGAATCTTCTGCATAAAAATAAAATTAAATAAAAAAATAAACTTGTCATGTATGAATCGAGGAAATACGGAAAGGGCCGTTGCTTGGACACCAGACCTCATGTAAATAGCCGGTTTTAGCCAAATTTTACTGAAAGAAAGGTAAATGGATGGTATGTATCTTTGCAAAATGCCAAAGACACACGGAAGAATTCGTACATGGCTACACGAGCTGGTAGACACAGGACCGGGTACCGGTATGGATATGTGAAGGCGGACTTACCCCTGGCAGAGTTTTCTTTTCATGGAGCGCCTGCTGCGCTTTCACGGCGCTGTCGCGACTGGAGTATGTGAGGAAAGCACACCCTGAAATAAAAAATATAACATTTTTATCGCGGTTTATTACACGTGTCGAGAGTGAGTTAAGTTAAACGCCGCTTCCAACAGCATTTGAATGTCAGCTTAATGCAGGAGAAAGTTCAACATGGGAGGTCAAAAACGTTTCATCTCAACCACAGAGCCAAAGTCATGACCGGGACGAATATGCCATTCGAACCCAGCAGATACTGGAACGGCTAAGGGACGCAACTCTTGCAGTTAAATGTGGACCATCCTTCCACCCGTGAAATAGTAAGTATGTTCAACAGTTTTAACGGCAAACAATTAATGTTCACAATTTTGTCGGATCGACAGTTTTTTTAGCAACACCACAGACATCTAGATAAATGAATTCATCTCCCGATAACGAAACACGCGATTTATCAACAGTTGTTTTCTAACAAACTTTATCATCCAAAACACTCCCACAAAAGATATCGCTTGGGTGAGAACAAGCAATTGCATGAAATTGCATCACAATGCTTTGTAGACCATTGTGACGTTATTGGTTGCCATGACGTAACAATCAAATGACATCAGTAATGGTTCTGCTACTGAAGCTGTTAGCAGTACTTTTTAGATTTAAGACACTTATTACTGTCAACAAACTGAAAAAGGAAGAATGATGTTGGATAATAGATAACATCTTACCCTAGTGTCTTTTGATAAAAAAATAATATATAAACACTTTTATCAACTCGTGTTGATATATTTGATATTAAAAGACACTCGGGTGAGATTCTCCATTTGTCTTACAATGCGAAGCATATGTAGCTTGCTATCAGTAAAACGGGGGCTAGATTATTACCTTTGGACCCCCCGCCCCCTGAAAATTAAATGGTTGCAATGATCTTTAACGAGACGTGACGTTCGGTCCCATTTCACCTCATCTAGACTGCTATTGTGACGAGGTGCTTGTAGCCTAGTGGTTAAAGCGTTCGCTCGTCACGCCGAAAACACGGGTTTGATTCCAATATGGGTACAACGCGTGATGCCAATTTCAGGTGTCCCCTGCCATGATACTGCTGGAATATTGCTAAAACCCATACTCACTCGCTCACTCACTCACTCACTCACCACTCCCTCCCTCGGACCGCCTCCGTGGTCTAGTGGTAAAGCGTCCGCCCCAGGCCGCGTCATACCAAAAGACGTTAAAAGATGGTACTTGTTGTTACCCTGTCTGGCGCTGGGCATTAAGGGGCTTAAACAAGGACTGGTCGGCTCGGAATCAGTATACTGTGTCTGAGTGGGGTATTCATGTTAAACTGCGGCATGGTATCTCAGTGAGCTATAGCACTATAAATCGGCATCAGTCTGGACTAGTACAAGCAGCCACACAAACACACACACGTACATGCACGTCGCTATGTAAGTCCAATAATCTTGGACGCGACGTTAAACCCCATTTCACCTCACCTCACACTCACTCACTCACTCACTCACTCACTCACTCAACCACCCACTCACTGATAATAGTGGTAGTTGTTGTTAGGATGTATCGATTCATATGAAACATTATATTTTATTCACATCTAAGAGCGGATGTAGGAAGATATTTATCTGCAAATAGTTATACGCATAAATGCATTTATGAAGCTGAGATCACGGTTTCTATTTCCAGATTATATTGCACGGGGCAAAACGATGAGTACAGGCGGAAAACTTGTATATTTATCTCATTTAATTTCAAACCTCTCCGGCCACTTCCTTTCTCTTATGACCGCAGGTGACAACAAATTAGAAGACGCAGCTAATCTCGAAACTTTATAGATTTCTCAAATTACTGCGTGACAACATTGACTCAAATCTCACGCGTACAAACTTTCTAATATATAGGAAGCGACCATTTGATTTTCAGGCGTCGGAGGGAGTTAGGTTTTTTATGAGATCGACATTTTTTCTCTTAATGTTTAGGAGCTAAACTATTTATTCCAACAGGTGCTTTGTTGTTTTCAAAACATAAAAATAAATCGAACTTTATTCTTTAGACACGAATATACTTTCTCTTTGACGAGATCCTCCCACCACTCAACGAAAGAGCAAGGAGCGGTCGGGTAGCCTAGTGGTTAAAGCGGTCGCTCGTCACGCCGAAGACCCGGGTTCGATTCCCGACATGAGTACAATGTGTGAAGCCCATTTCTGGTGTCCCCCGCCGTGATATTGCTGGTATATTGCTAAAAGCGGCGTAAAACCATACTCACTCACTGTCAACGACCAGTGACCTCAAGTCCCGCTTGCAGTCGTATTTGAAGGTGTTCTTTGATGGAGGCAAGCTCGCCATTCCGGAGATCCCGTGGAAGTGGCCGATCCAATGAAGTCAGTTTTAGTGACGCCAACTAACATCGGGCATGCGCCCGAGACTATGCATATGCTTTATTTGTTTGTTTGTTTGTTGTTTAACGCCGCACTCAGCAATATTTCAGCTGTATGACGGCAGTCGTAAGTAATCGAGTCAGGACAATCCACTGATTGACATCATGAGCATCGATCTACGCAGTTGGGATACGATGACATGCATCAACAAAGTCAGCGAGCCTGACCACCCGTTCCCGTTAGACGACAAGCATGGTTGCTGAAGAACTATTTTAACCCGGATCTTCACGGGTCTCAGACTAAGCACGTGGAAGGTTTTAAGTTGAAGGAGTTTTTTTCTTGAGGAGAGGGTCAAAGACTCGAAATTGTACAGCAATTAGCTCAGATTGTCTGTGATGGTGGATCCGAGGTTGGTGATCTGGGTCACCATCTCCGGCTTGTGGAAGTTGATGGAGATCGCTGTAGGATGCTCGCGTCTTGGTCCATCATGTTTGTCTAGTCTTGTCTTGGGCTTGCATGAGTTTCCCTGCTTCTTCCCAAAGGCTTGGAATGATGGCGTGGATAGTGTCTGTCAGATGACCCCATCTTTGCTTGGCATCTCCCTGGAACCAGATAATCATCAAGGGCTCCATTGAAGTCCACTCTATGCGGATGTGAGTTTTTTTTACATCGATATGAGACATTCCCTCCAGCTTTGTGTGGCTGGAATCTGATCCTGCAGAAGATCAAGGGATTATCTGTGTCGCAGTCGGCGATGAGGTACACAGATGTGATGGGCAAGTTTCTGAAGTGGCGACGTCTCGTGATTATCAGGTCATGCAGGTGTCAGATGTTAGACCAGGGTGTCTCCAGGACACCTTGAGCTGAGGCTTGATCTGGAAGAAGGCATCGGTCCTGCGCAGGTAGTGATGTGTGCACAGCTCAAGAAGCTGTCCATCTCCATTCACCTTACCAATACTGGCAGCAGGGCCAGGATTCGTGGTCAGGCTCTTTCATTGAGGTCGCAGGAGGCACGGGTGGCCCAGTCGTCTAAGGCGCCGCGATTCGCTGTGCAGAGTTGCGTCCCTTAGGCACGACAGGAACCTATGTTTGCGGGTTCGAATCCCGGTTCGCCCCGATTATGTTTCTAGGTTTGTCAGCAGCATAACCGTGCTCGTGGGTTTCACGGAAGTGGTAAACTTTTGAGATCTGCATCACTTCCGGCTTTCCTCCCACATTAAGCTGACACGCCTTGGTATAACCGCCTTCACTCATTGAAGGCGCCAAGCAGCTGTTCTTGAGTCGTGATTCCCTTGATGACGGTCTGGAGGACAGGATTGTGAAGCCCATTTCTGATGTCCCTCGCCGTGATGTTGCTGGAATATTGCTAAAAGCGGCGTAAAACTATACTCACTCACTCACTCACTGGAGGACTGGAACTCATCCTCCGCCTCCTGTGTGGAGGTACCACTGATGAGGCTCATAGGCCACTGGGATGTGAAGTGTACAGTACATTCACCCTGTGCACTCAAAAGAACCCACTCGTCCGATGGTAGATGACCAGATGGTGGAAACACGAATACGTACATCCACCCGAAACACAACCGAAACACGTGTGGTGTCACCCTGGGCAAGTGACTTAGTTCAAATGTGCCTCTGTTCACCCAGCAGGGAATGGTTACCCGATATGTGAGGTGGATGTAAAACCTTCTAGCGCCTCTGAGCAGCTTGGGTTGTATACTCCCCAGGGCGTTGAGAATGATAACTGGAATGCAAACGGATCCACTGGTCGGGGAACAATTATAACCGCATTTGAGCAGATACTAGTACCTGGATACCTGCGGTATATAAATGTGTAAGAAAGAAAGAAAGAAAGAAAGAAAGAAAGTGTCGGAGAATCAGAAGTCCCTCCGTTTCATTCGTACCAGGCTCCATCATTCTGAGCAGTAAGGTCTTGACTGCACAACTGACGCCGTGCTTTAGGTTTGATTCTAACCCTTTCCCTGCCAGACGAATGTTTAGTCTCCCTCTCACTTACTGCCAGGACATTTGTGTTTCCTGGAGCACAGCGAAGTCGACATGCAGTCTTCGGAGTTCGTAGTTGAGAACAAACGGTCTTGCGTCCATCACTCATCTACCTGAGGTCCATCGACAATCCGGTCGTCAACATTCCAGCATCCCGACCAAAGAGTTGGCTTCATCAGTTCCTTTCTTCATTCTTTGTTGTCTTGTCTGGTGCAAGGTTTACAGTCCGTCTTGCAGGCTTGTCTGATCCCTAGGTCTGGCCGCCCTTCCTGTCCAGAGAAATACCATGATCCCCCCACCATCGGGAGCAGCCCCTGGTGCATATATTCTTCGCCTATCAAGCTGGACTTTTCACCAGTATGCTCCTGTTTCCCGGATTGTGGGAGCGGTCGGGTAGCCTAGTGGTTAAAGTGTTCGCTCGTCACGCCGAAGACCCGGGCTCGATTCCCGATATGGGTACAATGTGTGAAGCCCATTTCTGGTGTCCCCCGCCGTGATATTGCTGGAATATTGCTAAAAGCGGCGTAAAATCACACTCACTCACTTACTCCCGGATTATACGTTGAAATGAGAGTTTTCCTTCAAGAGAAGGAACCACCTAGGGATGACGAGACCCTTCTGCCCAAGGCATGTGGTTTTGACATGCCGCTTGTTCCCAATGCAACCCTAACTTTAACAGTATTGGTCAGGTCACAGTTTAATAAAAAAAGCAGTGAATTAATATTTGACTCCAAATTTCAGTATTTAAATGCACACTGTCTAAAAAGAAAAGGGTACATTTGTTTCCCTCAATACGAGGCAAACGTATTTTATTTCAGTAAATCAGACCATCCCCCACGAAAATCCAGTGGTTGCTGCCTAACCACCTATGTCTATTCAAAATGATAAGGGGTGGTCGGGTAGCCTAGAGGTTCACGCGTGCGCTCGTCACGCCGAAGACCCGAGTTCGATTCCCCACTTGGGTACAATGTGTGAAGCCCATTTCTGATGTCCCCCGCCGTGGTATTACTGGAATATTGCTAAAAGCGGCGTAAAACCATACTCGCTTACTCAAAATGATAATTTACAGATTCTAATTACAACACCACAACGTCATTTCGGAAGCACTGATCGTTTAAAAGGTGATTTGTAACGCGTTTTTTTAACACGTCCACGAGCGGTAAGTGGATAACTGCACGACGTGTGCGTGCTGCACGTGCACACCTGTCAGCGATACCGTCTCGCACGACACGTGGGGAACACAGTTTATGCATGCAGCACGAGACAGTATTTGAACTTAATTACCACCTGTGATGGGTGAACATTGCGTGACGCGGCTATTTTACTGCTTCCCTGACTCCGTTAAACAGCTGATCCAATTTAAGGGGAAAGACTCATTGAATAAAGGATGACTTTATTGAATCGAGAAGTAAGTCATGCAATATCATGTAAGGAATATTTCGGCGAAACATGGAACGCAGAAAAGATACCAGACTTTGGCATAGGCCAAGCCATCGCATATCAGGTGAGGTGGAATGGCGCGCGCGCGCGTGCGTGTTTATGTGTGTGTTTGCTGGCATGGACTAACGCCAGTTTTATAGTGCTAGCCCACTGAGATACCATGTCACAGTTTAACATGGATACTCCACTCAGACACAGCAAACAGACTCCGAGCCGACCAGTCCTATATTTATCTCCTTAATGCCAAGCGCCAGGCAGGGTACCATCTTTTGGTATGACGCGGCCAGGAACCGACCCACCGACTATCCGCTCTCCGGGCGGATGCTCTACCACTAGACTAGGGAGGCGGTCCCATCATATAGTAATCTTTAACGAAAACATCGATATGAATTTGGTTTCACGACCTAAACTTAGATTTGAAAGTTTAAAGAATGATACAAGTAAACCCGCCTATCGTCTGTACAAAGTTTAATGGATTATATACACACTAACCCAAAATAGTCATCGACTGTCAAGACACCTCACGATGACAGATGAATTGTAGGTTTTATTTTAACGAGGGTCTCTTATTTGCGAACTAATACCGTTTTTTTTATAAAAAGAGGAGACTAACGGGATCGGGTGGTCAGGCTCGCTGAATTTGTTAAGGCATGTCATCGTATCCCAATTGTGTGGATCGATGCTCATGATGTGAATCACTGGATTGTCTGGTCCAGACTCCATTATTTACAGACCGCCGTCATATAGCTGAAATATTGCTGAGTACGGCGTTAAACAACAAACAAACAAACAAACAAACAACACTTTATCGTGATAAAAGGGCACAGGCGCGAGAACAAAGGGCGAGGAGAGGCTCGGTATTATTATTATTATTATTATTATTTTTATTATTATTATGATGATAATTATTGTTATTGCCTCAGATTGGACACTGGATCGCTAAGAAATGACAACAATATGTTTGACGTTGATGCACTGCTTGCAATAAGTGTTTGTTCATGTGATAAATTGTCTCGCTGGTGATATCGTCTAATAACTAAAAACGTGGCATTGAATGCGACAGTCTGTACGTTCGAACGCAAAACTGTGTGCCCTTTAAGATAACTCATTTAAGTTTCGCGAGAAGTGTACGAGTCGTTGCCAAGGGATACGATTTTCTCTGTGTGCTTTCAGCTATAAATGTCGCGTTTCCTAATACCCAGAAATAACAATTTCTGAATCGATATTATTCATGAACAACTCCGGCTTGATGGTTCTTCTCTTATTCAGCACATATTCTTCAGGCAACGACTTCTTGCGGAATACAGAGATTTTATGATTGTCAGAGAATAGATTCCGACAAGTACTTGGCCAAGTAAGTAAACAACTCTCGCATAACGAAGCTTTAACAATTATACATTCAGAGATATGATACCGACACCCCCCCCCCAACACCAATCCCCACCCACACACCACACCTCCCCTTTTACAAGATGACTACGCACTAGGCAGGGGCATTGGCATCGAGGTACTATGTTTATACACTCACGTAATCTCTCTCTCTCTCTCTCACACACACACACTCTCTCTCTCACACACAGACACACACAGAGAAAGACACACAGATACAGAAAGAAACACACACACACACACACACACACACACACACACGCACACATTGTCGTCGTACCGCAAGCTGGGAATTTCTGTCTTCCAGTGACAAAAATGACTAATAACAAACACCCAACAAAATACATATTGCCCGTCTCTATCTCAACTTATACAAGTTGGGCTTGAAGACCGAAACTGTCACCAGCAACACGAAGACACGTAAAGTACCCGATTTATATACTGAACATAAAAAGTCTGGGACCATGACTATTTTGGGGGATATGTTTTTGTAGTGAAGACTGAACACACACTTTAAGAAACCTAAATTTCTTTTTTTCTTTTTTTTAAAATCCTTTTTTTGTTCCGGATATAGCGAGTGAGTGAGTGAGTGAGTGAGTTGGTTTTACGCCGCTTTTAAGAGTATTCTAGTCATATCACGGCGTGTCAGCTTAATGTGGGAGGAAAGCCCGAAGTGATGCAGGTCTCAGACGTTTACCACTTCGGTGAAACCCACGAGCACGGGTATGGTGCTGACAAACCTAGAAACATAATCGGGGCGAACCGGGATTCGAACCCACAATCATAAGTTTCTGGCGTGCCTAAAGGACGCAACTCTGCACAGCGAATCGCGGCGCCTTAGACGACTGGGCCTCCCGTGCGCCCCCCCCCCCCCCCCCTGAGCGTATACGGTGAATTTAATCTATATAAAACATCCGGAAGTGGTGTTGCAAGGGGTATCAAACAACGTACTATTCCTTTTCGTAAACAGAAATCAGTTATAAAAAATATAATCACATGCAGTCAAAAACATTGATTGATTGATTGTTTGTTTGTTGTTTAACGTCACACTCAACAATATTCCCGCTGTTTGACGGCGGTCCGTAAATAATCGAGTCTGGCCCAGGCAATCCAATGATTGACATCATGAGCATCAATCGACCAACGCAATTGGGATACGATCACATGCATCAACCAAGTCAGCGAGCCTGACCACCCGATCCCGTTAGTCGCCTCTTACAAGCGAAGTCGCCTTTTACGGCACGGGTTGCCGAAGAGCCTTTTCTAACCCGGATCTTCATGGGTCTCAAAAGCATTGATAATTGATAAAAAATCGAAAATATAATCATATTTCACCAACACCAAGCTAAGGAAGATGTCGGATCATCAAATTATGTTTTCACGATCCACAAATCTTAACGTTAATGTTCAAAACAGGGAAGACGGGGACTATTATTCTCGACTATATTCTATGGTATTGTCATGGCCCTGAAATCAACTCTGACCTGTCCATGACCTTTCTTCCTGCTATAGAGGGTTAATGAAGGCTAATATTTCAGCATCCGATGAGATCCAGTGATCCATTATAATCGAACAGCCCAGAACGACAGGGTTACCTGAGTTTTCTTTGTCTCGATTATATTTCGTGTAATTAGTCGCCCATTAGCCAAGCCATGTAGTATACTGATACTTCGTGGGGCGTATTATCAGACAAAACATGTCATCATGTTGTAAATGGCACACCCTCCGAAGCACGTGCTAGTCATATGGTGGGCGTACTGTTCTCAATATCTAATGACATCTTGCAGACCCGTGACGATCCTGGAAGAGCCTAGGTAATCAGCAACGTATGCTTGTCGTAAGAGGCGAATAACGGGTTCGGGTGGTCAGGATCGCTGACTTCGTTGATGCATGTAATCATATCCCAGTTGCCTATATCGATGCTCATGATTTCAATCACTGGATTGTCTGGTCCAGGCACGATTATTTACAGACCGCCGTCATAAAGCTGGTATATAGCTGAGTGCGGCGTTAAACAACAAACAAACAAATAAAACATATTGCAACCAATTAGGTCGACAGCTTATTTTCAAGTAGATCCGGAAAGACGCAAGACGTACCAAGACCCGACCATTTATTACATATATTTAGGTTGGGGTGTACTCCCGAAAATCCCCGAAGGAACTAGAAATGCTGTGCTCAAAATACATGGGTTGTGGAAAAAATGCAAGGGTAATGTCGATCCGGGTTAGAATTGATCCAAATTCGTTAAAAGTTATTAACAAAGCAGTGAATGGGTACCCGGTAGGATGAGATGGTAAAACTTAACCTTCTAGCGCCTCACACGCAACTTTGTTTATATACCCACATGAGAGTGAGTAAATGAGTGAGTGTGGTTTTACGCCGCTTTTAGCAATATTCCAGCAATATCACGGCAGGGGACACCAGAAATGGGCTTCACACATTGTACCCATGTCGGGAATCGAACCCGGGTCTTCGGCGTGACGAGCGAACACTTTAACCACAAGGCTACCCGACCGCCCCTAATATACTCACATGGAGTGAGAAGGAAATTAGAGTGCAAACTGACCCACTGACTGTGGATACGAACAGTGTGTAACACATCGGGCTATGTGGGTTAACTGATTGTGGGTTTGTTTTGTCCAGACCCGTGTATTTACAGGCCAGCGTCGTGTATACCGAGGAGCAAAAGAAACTATACTTCTCATTTGATTTTATCCTATGTTTGAAGGAACAGATGTATTTTCAGTCCGCCTTGAAAGATGGAAGGGTGAGTGACAGTTTCAGCTCTCGTGGCAGTTGGTTCCATTGTGCAAACTGACAAGTTCTCTGCCGAAATGATTTCAATCTGGTTGCAAGCATTTTAAGTAGAAGTTTGTTGTCAGAACGGAGTG
Organism: Haliotis cracherodii; assembly: GCF_022045235.1. Taxonomy (NCBI): domain Eukaryota; kingdom Metazoa; phylum Mollusca; class Gastropoda; order Lepetellida; family Haliotidae; genus Haliotis; species Haliotis cracherodii. The sequence goes on along the minus strand of NW_027266269.1, from coordinate 28,964,290 downwards.
ATCTGATGGGTGTATACTTCTCCAAGAGCTCAGAGAGATATTCAAGAGCTGTATCCGAATAGCACTGGTATGTGGGAGAGATGGGGTTGTACTCTATTCTCGCCCGAAGTGGCAGCCAGTGCAGTTGTTTCAATTGATCCCCGTGAAGATATCCGGGGTAGAAAGGGCCTTCAGCAACCAATGCTTGCTGTAAAAGGCGACTTTGCTTGTCGTAAAAGGCGACCAACAGGATCGGGTGGTCAGGCTCGCTGACTTGGTTGATGCATGTCATCGATCCCAATTGCGAGGATCGATGTGCATGACGTCAATCACTGGATTGTCTGGTCCAGACTCGATTATTAAAAGACCGCCGTCATATAGCTGGAATTTTGCTAAGTGCGGCGTTAAACAACAACCACAACAACATCATCAAAATAAAAATAGTTTAAGTTAGCGATTTTATATACCATCGGTATATATACTCATCGACAAAAGAAACGCAAATAAAATCCAAATTGGTTATTATATGAAAAAATACTCATATTTAAGAGATATTAGATTGGTTCGATGCACAAACGAACATGCTGGTATGTTGTGTGAACCGATGCTCCGGAACGCATCACATCTGACGTCATAGATCCATGATTCGGGATGCACCATTTGTCTCGCGCAGGGTTAGCGTGTAAAGTTTGGAAATCACGTGCAGCATATCGTGATAAGAATGAAGACATGGTAACACTCGACTGGTTGTTAGTATTTTCATTAATTAGAAACATCTCTTCTTAACCTACACGGGGAGGTCGGGTAGCCTTGTTGTTAAAGCGTTCGCTCGTCACGCCGAAGACCCGGGTTCGATTCCCGATATGGGTACAATGTGTGAAGCCCATTTCTGGTGTCCCCCGCCGTGAAATTGCTGGAACATTTCTGAAAGCGGCGTAAAACCATACTCATTCACTCACTCTTTGGCCAAATCTACCAGGAACCCACCCACTTAACAATACGACATCGTCCTCTTAACCTACTTATTTCTCTAAGGGCTGCGTTTCTTTTGGCGGTGAGCATATATCCGTAACAGTACATGACAAACTTTAGCCAGTATAAGTCCATCTGATAATTACGTACGTCTGTCCATTTGGCCAAATCTACCAGGAACCCACCCACTTAACAATACGACATCGTCCTCTTAACCTACTTATTTCTCTAAGGGCTGCGTTTCTTTTGGCGGTGAGTATATATCCGTAACAGTACATGACAAACTTTAGCCAGTATAAGTCCATCTGATAATTACGTACGTCTGTCAATTTGGCCAAATCTACCAGGAACCCACCCACTTAACAATACGACATCGTCCTCTTAACCTACTTATTTCTCTAAGGGCTGCGTTTCTTTTGGCGGTGAGTATATATCCGTAACAGTACATGACAAACTTTAGCCAGTATAAGTCCATCTGATAATTACGTGCGTCTGTCCATTTGGCCAAATCTACCAGGAACCCATCCACTTAACAATACGGCATCGTCCACGCTGACATTCATGAAGTCGTTCCCAAGGGCCCTGTTAAGGACAGTCGACCTGCCAATCACAGGCATCCGTGCAGGTAGGTGTGCCACCGGGGTCTCGTGCTGCGGCCTGTTAACTTCACTGCCACCTGGATTATGGCCTCTGTGATATTATTGTGCCAACCTCTCGCTGTCATCATTTATTTATTCATGCAGTAATCTGCACGGTGTCGAGAGGGCAGTGTCACGCAGTGAGGGTTTTGTAGGATGCATTGGTGAAAAGGATGATCAGTTGGTTGGTTTGTTGTTTAACTCCGCACTCAGCAATATTCCAGCTATATGACGGCGGTCTGTAAATAATGGAGCCTGGACCAGACAATCCAGTGATTGATATCATGAGCATCGATCCACGCAATTGGGATCGATGACATGCATCAACCAAGTCAGCGAGCCTGACCACCCGATCCCGTTAGTCGCCTTTTACGACAAGCATAGTCACCTTTTACGGCAAACATGGGTTGCTGAAGACGTATTCTACCCCGGATCTTCACGGGTCAAAAAAAAGGATGATCAGAGTCGGACTAATGATGGGGTGTCATATATTTAGTTTATGCCTTAAGTGGTGTATGTATGTATGTTTGGTGTGTGCGTCTGTGTATTGTAGACCGCCTCCTTGGTCTAGAGGTAGAGCGTTCGCCCGAAGGGCGGAAGGTCCGGGGTTCCACCCCAGGCTGCGTCAAACCAAAAGACGTTAAAAGATGGTACTTGTTGTTACCCTGTCTGGCGCTCAACTGGTCGGCTCGGAGTCAGTATACTGTGTCTGAGTGGGGTATTCATGTTAAAATTTCGGCATGGTATCCAACATCTTCCCGAGGCAAGAGAGTTAACTGACTATAAAAGTCCAGTTTCCACCCTTGCCGAACTAGGCTGGTATTATGGAGTTACATTTTGGCTGGACTAATGAGTCTATGCATAGTCCAATCAAAATCGCGCACCGAAATCGAAATCTGTTTCGTAAACTGTCGTGAAGATTTCGGTCGACTGCAGGATTTGCAAAGCATGTGCACTGCTAACTCGTTGTCAACAGATATTTTCCTAACCTTTTCAAGTTTTTAATCAAGGTGCTCACGTGATTTGATGCACTTCGCGATGTAAGACCCGTTTTCTCACTATATAGATCTTGATTGTCGATCAGATCGTCTTGACTGGGCGCCGCCATTGTGTTTGAAACAAATGCAAGCAAAACGAGGGGTGGAATGTGATTGGTCCATAGGAGAGGCATATAAGGGAGATAACTCCCAACAGCCACTGGTGGCGCTACGACCGATCCCAGGAATTCCAGCCAAATTCGGCAAGGGTGGAAACTGGACTTTTAAAGTCAGTTAACTCTCTTGCCTCGGGAAGATGGGTATCTCAGTGAGCTAGCACTATCACCTCGCCGTGTATTGTAAGAAGTCGGTATTTTAATAAAAATTAATATAAATTAGATTTTTCTCGGTCCCTGGTACCTGTCATACTTTTCTCCATAAGCGAGTGTGTGTGTGTGAGTGAGTGAGTGAGTGAGTGAGTGTGAGTTAGTGAGTGAGTGTGTGTATGTGTGTGTTTGTGTGCTTATAAAACCTCCCCGCCCCCACAAACCCTCCCCTGCGCAGCAGTGCATGACAAGTTGGGAAGGACTCCCTTTCCTTTCTCGCAGTGTCCAGAGCGTGCTGACATATTTGTCCGTGTCTTGGGTAACGCCGGCGTATTCAACAGCTCCTGTATCTGCTGCCATGTTCAATCCTGTCGACCTAATCCCCCAACAACGCTGCAAATATGCCGGCACGCTATAGATCTTAGGCATTAACACTGCAGCATGGCAACGTCAGTCCGTTGCCTTCAGTTTGCTAATTTGCCTGACATTTAAAAATATTTACGACATTAAAAGTTTCCGACATGTCGTAAAACGTCACTCAAGTCACGCTGCTCGCTTTGACTCCGCAACCATAATGATAGGTCCGAGATTCGTGTATCCGGTCACTTCGTTCCCAAACCACAACGTTTGACGGTATATTTAGCTTTATAGCAGACAATCGGACGCTCGGAGCAAGCCACGCCGTGCATTTCACGAATCGATGCCACAGCAAAATAGGAGCGCTGTTAGCGTATTGTTTTTGTGCGTTTCTAGGGAAGAGCACTCGCTTGTGTTTGCCTGGAGGCGTACGGAGCATTACGAGACTTATTTGCCGTCGACTGTTCATAATGTTCACAACCATGCCTGTGTTATCTGTGTATTGATTTCATATCGGTTACATCTGTGAATCTTGTTTGAGGTGAGCGTTAAGGATGTGGGTCAAATTACGGTAGATGGATAGTTTACGTCGATGATGACACGTGCGAGAGCCACGCCTATTGTATACGCACACATACATACGGGTGCATTGATGATACAGTGGCCTCAATAAAAGCGAGAAAGCCATTTCCAAAATCATAAATGTCGGCTAAAACAGAGTCACAGTAGAAGCATGTGTTTTAGGAATCACTATGAAACAGTGATGACACCAGGTGTAAACAGTGATGACACCAGGTGTAAACAATGATGACACCAGGTGTAAACAGTGATGACACCAGGTGTAAACAGTGATGACACCAGGTGTAAACAATGATGACACCAGGTGTAAACAATGATGACACCAGGTGTTCGCGAAAAGGCGAGCGTATCCTGCACCACCAGTGGCACCCGTCACAAGACACCGCGATTTCATATATATAAATACTATTCAATATTTTATAATGATAATCAGATGTGTCATTCTATTTAAATATAGACTGCATTATGAGAATAAGTTTGTGTATCCCTATAAAGAAAAGAGTGGTATATAGTTACACACATAGCCAAAGTCAGTCATAACCTCCGTCACCATTGCCCTGAAATTGTGAGAACACCCTTGACACAATAATCTTCGTCAACCATGCCTCGACACTGTGAGAACAGCCATTACATCATAACCTCCGTCACCATTGCCCTCAAACTGTGAGAAAATCCCTCACATCATAATTTCTGTCAACCAGTGCCCTGACGGTGTGAGAACAGCCCTTACACCATAACTTCCGTCAACCAGTGCTCTGTCACTGTGAGAACATCCCTTACACCATAACCTCCGTCAGCCAGTGCCCTGACACTGTGAGAACACCCCTTACATCATAACATCCGTCAGCCATTGCCCTGTCACTGAGAGAACATCCCTTACATCATAACATCCGTCAGCCATTGCCCCGACACTGTGAGAACACCCCTTACACCATAACCTCCGTCACCATTGCCCTGTCACTGAGAGAACACCCCTTACACCATAACCTCCGTCAACCATTGCCCTGTCACTGAGAGAACACCCCTTACACCATAACCTCCGTCACCATTGCCCTGTCACTGTGAGAACACCCCTTACACCATAACCTCCGTCAACCATTGCCCTGACGGTGTGAGAACACCCCTGACACGATAACCTCCGTCACCATTGCCCGGAAACTGTGTGAACACCCCTTACAAACATAATCACCGCCAAGCTCCCTTTGTTCAGACCCTGCACCAATCACGTCAAATTCTGGATGTGTGTGTGTGCTTGTGTGTGTGTTTGTGTGTGTGTTTGTGTGTGTGTGTGTGTGTGTGTTTGTGTGTGTGTGTTTGTGTGTGTGTGTGTGTGTTTGTGTGTGTGTATTTGTTTGTTTGTTGTTTAACGCCGCACTCAGCAATATTCCACCTGCATGAAGGCGATCTGTAAATAATCGAGTCTGGACAAGACAATCCAGTGACTGACATCACGAGCATCGATCCACGCAATTGGGATACGATTACATGCATCAAACAAGTCAGCGAGCCTGACCACCCGATCCCGTTAGTAGTCTTCTTACGGCAACCATGGCTTGCTGAAGACCAATTCTAACCCAGATCTTCACGGATCTTCTCTGGTTGTCATTTAGTTGTATTCGTGCATTACCTCTTAATGTAATTGTGTTTTCTCGTGGTACTTTGACTAAACCTTGTCAGTACCGATTTATTAAACCTGTTGTTACGCTAAGCTGTCTTTTAGTTTGTTTGTTCTTTAACGCCGCACTCAGCAATATTCCAGATATATGACGGCGGTCTGTAAATAATCGAGTCTTGACCTGACAGTCCAGTAATTGACAGCATGAGCATCGATCCACGCAATTTGGGTACGGTGACATGCATCAACCAAGTCAGCGAGCCTTACCACCCGATCCCGTGAGTTTAATTTCATGGTCTGAATGAGCTTGTCTGTTTGTTGTTTAACGCTGCAATGAGCAATGTTCAAGCTATGTGACATGAGTATCGATCTAGGCAATTGTGATACCATGACATGCATCAGCCAGCGAGCGTGTCAACTCGATCAGGTTATCTCCCATTTGTTAGACAGTCAGTTGTTGGTCGCCTTGTACGACCAGCATGGGGTGCCGAAGACCAATTCTACCCCGGATCTTCACGGTAGGGTTGATGGGGATCGGGGTGGGGACCCTTTAGGAGAGGCTTCTTTCAAATAAACATGGGAATGGGAAAACATAATACTTATACATAATACATGGGAAAACATAATACTAGAATATGTTTTAACTCAAACACATGTGTCTCCCCCTTTATATACATTTGTTCAAGCTGTTACTGTTAATGTGTTTGCAAATCCGAAAAAAACAATTATAGCAAATTATAACCTGGAAATTTAATGGTTTCATGCAAAAATATGAATAAATAAGCTGTAGAGATTTAGCGGGAAACAAAGTCCAAATTGTTTCAATGAAAAGAAAAGAAATTGAAAAAATTAATATGAAAAAATAACTATTGGTAAGCATAAATAAATAATCGAGTCTGGACCAGACAATCCAGTGATTGTTATCATGTGCATCGATCCACGCAATTGACATGCATCAACCAAGCCAGCGAGTCTGACCACCCGATCCCGTTAGTCGCCTTTTACAGCTATCATAGTCACCTTTTACAGCAAGCAGAGTCACCTTTTACAGCAAGCAGAGTCACCTTTTACATCAAGCATAGTCACCTTTTACAGCAAGCAGAGTCACCTTTTACAGGAAGCATAGTCACCTTTTACAGCAAGCAGAGTCGCCTTTTACAGTAAGCATGGGTTGCCGACGAGCTATGATGAAACCCATACAGATAATATAATTTTATATGGCACTCATAAATGAGGTGTGAGAGTTATGACTCGGAAATGAAATAGCAAAATAGCAAAAGTCACAAGTTGTGCCGATCATCAATGCACATGCCAAGTTTTGCTGAACAAAGTTTTCATGTTATGGCCAGGAAACAAACCTTACCTTCGTTTGAGACCAAGTCGAAATTGTTTCCACGGAAACAAAAGAAAATATAATTGGGAAAAAAAAAAAAATTGCAATAGGCACTAGTTCAGCTGATGAGCAATACCTATGCCAAGTTTCGTTGAAACATATTTAACGGTTTTGAAGTTATGGCTCGGAATAGGATGGGAACGTCCCGTTGGGGGTGCGGTAGACAAAATAAATATTTAATGACAAACAATGTCATGACGTCATAGTGGCCTTTTTCACTTCCACACGCCATAAGTAATTATGCTGGTGTATTGTCGGTTCTACTTTGAAACAATGTATTTCACATATACATGATGATATGAAAAACTACAGTACAAGCCTTATGGGTTGAGACAGACTTGTTGTAAATATGACAAACGTAACATTAATATTCATTAACATTCTCCTGTGTGTATTAAAGCTGCGAAATGTTGCATTCTGTTAATACTATTCACCACAGTGCGGCCAATAACGAACAACGCGCAAGGTTTTATGCAAACCACCCCAGACCGAATTTCATTTTAATGCCAGAGGATTCTCCTAAATATTGGACGATTTCCAGAATTCATTCTGAATGAGTTAGACTATGCCTGTTCCCTTCGTTGTGCCGCCTTGTTTGGCGTAAGCGAGGGTATGCCCTTTACAACTAGGAGGCCATCACTGCTACTGGTGCATCTGTAAGGACAGTTGGTTCTGGTACATAGATTCAGACGTCAATATGTATAATCTGTTCAGAGAGACATAAAGGTTCGTTGTAGCATCTCGCCAGAGAAACCAGTCAATGTATAATCTGTTCATGGAGACAGAAAGGTTCGTTATGGCATCTGGCCAGAGAAACCAGTCAATGTGTATAATCTGTTCATGGAGACAGAGAGGTTCGTTGTAGCATCTGGCCAGAGAAACCAGTTAATTTATAATCTGTTCAGAGAGACAGAAAGGTTCGTTGTAGCATCTGGCCAGAGAAACCAGTCAATGTATAATCTGTTCAGAGAGACAGAGAGGTTCGTTGTAGCATCTGGCCAGAGAAACCAGTCAATATGTATAATCTGTTCATGGAGACAGAGAGGTTCGTTGTAGCATCTGGCCAGAGAAACCAGTCAATGAATAATCTGTTAATGGAGACAGAAAGGTTCGTTGTGACATCTGGCCAGAGAAACCAGTCAATGTATAATCTGTTCAGAGAGACATAAAGGTTCGTTGTAGCATCTGGCCAGAGAAACCAGTCAATGTATAATCTGTTCAGAGAGACAGAAAGGTTCGTTGTAGCATCTGGCCAGAGAAACCAGTCAATGTATAATGTGTTCATGGAGACAGAAAGGTTCGTTGTGGCATCTGGCCAGAGAAACCAGTCAATGTATAATCTGTTCATGGAGACAGAAAGGTTCGTTGTGGCATCTGGCCAGAGAAACCAGTCAATGTATAATCTGTTCATGGAGACAGAAAGGTTCGTTGTGGCATCTGGCCAGAGAAACCAGTCAATGTATAATCTGTTCATGGAGACAGAGAGGTTCGTTGTGGCATCTGGCCAGAGAAACCAGTCAATGTATAATCTGTTCATGGAAACAGAAAGGTTCGTTGTAGCATCTGGCCAGAGAAACCAGTCAATGAATAATCTGTTCATGGAGACAGAAAGGTTCGTTGTAGCATCTGGCCAGAGAAACCAGTCAATGTATAATCTGTTCAGTGCTGACTAGTACAAGCAGCCACACAAACACACCCCATTTCACCTCACCTCACCTCACCTCACCTCACCTCACCTCACCTCTAGTCGTAGCCCTATCGTGACCCTTTATCGACTTACTTCTGCATTCGTGCAAGCAAAAAATACATAACTTGGTTGACCACATCTGCCTTTATTTTTGAATTTTAAAAGCCCATGCGTTTTGTGATGAGTTGGCGCAGCATATATCTGAATATAACCTAGACGGTTACGAGTCCGTTCAGTATACTTCATGTACTGGTGTTCGCGGAAGTCAGTACGCTGGTTTTCTACCCCTGCACTCCCCATCAGGATATGACCCGTGAAGATTCCGGGGTAGAATAGGTCTTCAGCAACCCATGCTTGCCGTAAAAGGTGACTACGCTTGTCGTAATAGGCGATTAATGGGATCGGGTGGTCAGGCTCGCTGACTTGGTTGATGCATGTCATCGATCCCAATTGCGTGGATCAATGCTCATGATATTCATCACTGGATTGTCTGGTCCAGACTCGATTATTTACAGACCGCCGTCATATAGCTGGAATATTGCTGAGTGCGGCGTTAAACAACAAACCAACCAACCAACCCATCAGGATATGCGTATGATTATCCTTTTCGCGGACACCTGGTTTCATCACAGATTTTCAGTGATCAGTTCATATACCTTTCGGGGCGGTCGGGTAGCCTAGTGGTTAAAGCATTCGCTCGTCACGCCAAAGACCCGGGTTCGATTCCCGACATGGGTACAATGTGTGAAGCCCATTTCTGGTTTCCCCTGCCGTGATATTGCTGGAATACTGCTAAAAGCGGCGTAAAAACATACCCACTCACTCACTCACTCACTCATATACCTTTCACAACTATTTGCCTTTTACGCCTATTGGAATCTGTTCAGGGGGAAAATTGGGACTTTTTATTCTTTGGCGTTGAGGTATATGTATATGGTTATTTTACCATGTAAAACCACTCGTTATTCAGAATGATAAGACAATTCTGACTCACTTCATTTCAGAATACTTTAACATACAAATTAGACCTATACACAATATTAAAGAGGTATTCTTTGTCCAAGGTATTTATAGCCATACGCGAATACTGATAGATCTGTCGGGGTTTTTTTTCAAGCATAACGAATTTAGTTTATGTTTAATTTCAAATTTAGATTTAAAAAAATCAGCTGCAGCTACAAAACGAGATATTTGTTAATTTAAAACTTTGATCCTGAATTATTCGGGTGAAAAACACCGTGAAACGCTTTTTGGGTCAAAAGTCCTAGGTCTAATTATTTTTTTCAAGAATTTCCGGGGAATTTCCCAGGGCCCACGAAAAGGGTTATCTCAGGTACATGTAATCAAACCGCTTGAGCATTTCTTCGAACACCTGGTGTCTTACTGATTTATAAAATCATAATAAAAAATTATAATTTTCACCATAATTGTGCCTATTACATTCAATGGAATCTGTTCCGGCTGCTAATCTAGATTTTTCCCTGGCTTTATAACGTTGAAGAATGCCCACAGCGAACAGAAGGTGGGTGATGCTTGTTCAATGTAAGGTATACTCTGTGATGTATTAATGACATGTTTTATCTATTAATCGTTCTGGTCGCTATGTTACTGAAATATTGCCGATTCTATAAACATTAACTCACTCACACACGACAGTCAATAGAAAATAATGGAAGCTCCCAGTTGTCGCAGTGATACGCCACCACGCACTTCACGGATCGGGAGATCAATGTGAGATTTAAACTTTAATGTAGGCGCAAAGGATTAATTCAAATGTGAGATGGTCAATGAAGATTAAGCCGTACTAACAAGCGTGCAGGCAACTTCATCGTGCATCGTGTGTCAATTCAGCATGATGCATGGCCATTTAAAACGATGGACAAACTTGGCGAAAATTCTTAACTCTTATCTGGTTTAGTGAGAGGCGGTAAAGCTTGTTCAAACACGATTGAGAATCGATGTAAGGCTCGATCCGTTCCAGCTTCCTTATTTCTAATTCCGCAGTACCAAAGAATCTTCAAGGATGAAGCTAATGGCCGATTGTGACATGTATACGTTATCCGTTCATACATACTCAAGATTCGGGCTCAGCTTTATTCAATGTCCAGCCCTGATCGTGCATTTTTATTTCACAAGTCCAAACATCAAAGAATTCTTTAATGCAGCGATGTTTTATATTTGTCCATGAAATTACACCACGAGCCTGGTTTTTATCTGTTTCTTGGTCAGGCGGTGATATTTATTCTCGTTTAGGGCCCTGCGTCTTAATCAACTAGCCCTAAACTAATGGCGTTAGCTTCAGGTATTGGGCCTGCGGCTAAGGGCTGGACATTTGTAGAGAAAAATGGGTCGATAAATGCCTTGGGTAATGAAATATGCCCAGGGACAGTGGAGCGAGGTTAAGTCTCTTGTCAACACCGACAGTCGCCAAGCGAACTGATAACGTGCAGTAAAACCTTAGCTATCGGTATTCACGAACGCTTGGCCATTTTGGGAATAACGGTCAGCCCTCGTGGGCTTTCTGTTCAGTCGCTGTGCAAGCTTAGTTAAGGGAAATTAGACTCCATGAAATATTTAAGGTGAGGTGAAATTGGGTTTAACGTCGCGTCCAAGATTATTGCACTTATATAGTGACGTGCATGCACGTGTATGTGTGTGTGTGGCTGCTTGTACTAGTCCGGACTGATGCCGATTTATAGTGCTAGCTCACTGAGATACCATGCCGCAGTTTAACATGACACTTAGATACAGTATACTGACTCCGAGCCGACCAGTCCTTGTTTTAGCCCCTTAATGCCGAGCGCCAGACAGGGTAACAACAAGTACAATCTTTTAACGTCTTTTAACTTCTCCAGTTTGTTTGTTTGTTGTTTAACGCCGCACTCAGTAGTATTTCACCTACATTACAGTAGTCTGTAAATAATTGAGTCAGGCAATCCAGTGATTGACATCACGAGCATCGATATTTGCGATTGGGATACGATGATGACATGCATGAACCAAGTCAGCGAGTCTGACCACCCGATCCCGTCAGTCGCCTCTGACGACAAGTATGGATTGCTGAAGACAAATTCTAACCCTGATCCTCAGAGGGTCACGACCTAATTTAACCGAGGCACAGAATGTAGGATATCGCTGGAAACGGGTGCGATGAAAGTTAACTTTAAATCAATAGGTAAGGATAAACATGAATGATGTGTTCATATAATATAATTCATTCTCAAGGAAGTGAACCGGGTTTCTTCAAGCGCCTATTATTTTGGCCATGATCATTTTTAGCACTAAAGTAGCTTTTATTTACGTTCACGGAATTTTAATGACAAATAAACACAGGAAAGTCGACATAAAAATACATCCGTGTTTCTCAACGTTTACTTTTCATTTGGCATACTTTTGCATTGATTGGATAGGTTCCATAAAAAAATATCCCTCAAATTCAAATATCAACTTTTGGCTCCGGTCGGTCGTTCATTAACTGAAAAATAAATCTGCTCAGGCAATAGTTACTTCATTGAATTGTGGTCTTCAGCAACTTGCCGTATAAGGCGACTATGCTTGTCGTAAGCGACGACTAACGGGATCGGGTGGTCAGTCTCGGTGACTTGGTTGATGCATGTCATCGATCCCAATTGCTTTGATCGATGCTCATGATATCAATGACTGGATTGTCTGGTCCAGACTCGATTATTTACAGACCGCCATCATATAGCTGGAATATTGCTGAGTGCGGCGTAAAACAACAAACAAACAAAAAATCCTTGAATTGTTGGAATTTTAGTCACCAAATAATTGACAGCACAAAAGCCATGGCATTCGTGATTCTGTTAACCGTATGAAGGCTGTCACGTGCAGCGCAGTACTCAATTTCGCACGCAGATGCCAACGGTGTCACGGAGCTCGCGTTGCACGTGCATTAACCATGCCAAGAATTTCCGTGAATGAATACATGAGCGTCATGCACGTGGAAATGACACGGAGTCACTGTTGTGGCAGCACGTGGAAATGGAGCACAGCATGCGCGATATCTGGTAATGACTTAAACGTTACAGAATGTCGAAGTTTGTTAAACGTAATAACAGTTGTGTTTAGATTACGATTAAAGTCAATTCGAAAATAGAGTCCCTTGTTATTACAACTACCAAACATGAATAATTTGTCCAATCTATAATTCATATATCAACAAGGCTTACATATTTTCTAAATAAGGAATGCAAGAAATTAGTCGGAGCAAGAGTACCAACGCGAAAACAAAAAAGCCATACGAAACATGTTTACAAACCTGGCTGGTCTAATTTAAGATTGTAACGTGAGAATTCCGTAGATTTATCTCTTCCTGGCAAACAAACATAACATCGTAAAATGTGATCCTGCGCCATGACTGTGGAATTTATATATATTACTAAAAGCCTAGGCAAGTCTAGATCAAACTATCCGGGGAAGAAAAGGTCTTCAGCAACCCATGCTTCCGTAAAAAGCGGCTATGTCGTAAGGGGCGACTAACGGGATCGGGTGGTCAGGCTCGCTGACTTGGTCGACGCATGTCATCGTATCCCAATTGCGTGGATCGATGCTCATGATATCAATGACTGGCTTGTCTGGTCCAGACTCGATTATTTACAGACCGCCGTCATATAGCTGGAATATTGCTGAGTGCGGCGTAAAACAACAAACAAACAAACCATCTAGATCAAACTAAACCAAGTCTAGTTTCCTTGATTCCACAAACAAGCAGAAAAACAGCAGAGGGGCGAAGATAAATAACATTTTAAAGAAATGTTTTCATTAACTAAGTGTTAGTCTACGAAAACGTTTCCTGGCTTTCCCCATCTCTTCTCGCCTCAATCCACATTGGGAGGAACCAATATGGGAATTGGAGTCATATACGCCACTCGTGAAAATATCTCCTTTCCCCCCGTCACTCAATGAGAGAAACATGATATTTCACTCGACACATGAAATATCCTATTTATTATATAGTTTTGGTGTAGTTGTCTGCAGGAAGATTAAATTATTTCATTACAAATGTAAAACCTTCAAGCGTAAATTCTCCCTACATAACACACATGGACGGTTTTCCACCCCCTGTAAGTACGACTAAAAATGTAGTTCCGTCTTTGCTAAATCTTAAAAAAATTAAACAAAAGTAACCAAAAATATTTGATGTCACTAAAATTCTTTAATATACATTTGGATATGATTATATTCAAAATCAACTTCATCAAAAAATAAATTTCAAATCAATGAGACGGTTGTTCGAAGCGAGTAACAAAATGGCGCTTTGCGAAACGTAAAGTATCGACTGACAAATCAGAATAGAAATTCACAGTTTAATACAAATCATTTTCAACAAAATAACAAACGGTCAGAATCGGTATTAACTACATAAATGACCATCTGTCATTATATGACTTGTCAACGTTGAACTGACGTAAATCAACAGTTTGTGTACGAGCTGTCTCGTGTAGGCCAACATAGTTCCGTCAACGTGTTATGTTCACTGCAGTGAAATATCAGGTGTTATGTTCACTGCAGTGAAATATCAAGTGTTATGTTCACTGCAATGAAAATATCACTTTTCTCAACTTCAGAAAACTCAGTATTTCACACTGAAGTATATAATAAACTAGTTTACGTGACTGCCACGTGACACAAGATAGTAGTGACCCTATTATAAATAGATCTTCCCGAGGCAAGGAGCTAACTGACTACAAAAGTCCAGTTTCCACCCTTGCCGAACTTGGCTGGAATTCCTGGGATCGATCGTTGCGCCACCAGTGGCTATTACGAGTTATGTCCCTTATATGCCTCTCCTATGTACCAATCAGATTCCACCTAATCACTATCACTTGCATTTGTTTCAAACAAAATGGCGGCGCCCATGGCCAGTCAAGACGATCTGATCAACAATCAAGATCTATATTGTGAGAAAACGGGTCTTACATCGCGAAGTGCATCAAATCACGCGAGCACCTCAATTAAAAACATGAAAAGATTAGGTAAATAGTTGTTGACAACGAGTTGGCAGTGCACATGCTTTGCAAATCCTGCAATCCACCGAAATCTGCATGATAGTTTTACGAACCGGATTTCGCTTTCGTTGCGCGATTTTGATTGGACTATGCATAGATTCGTTATGTTTTATGTAACTCCATAAAACCAGCCTAGTTCGTCAAGGGTGGAAACTGGACTTTTGTAGTCAGTTAACTCCCTTGCCTCGGGAAGATGTTATAAATATTGCTCGATATACAACTTCTATAAACTATATAAATAGTGTTTTTTTAACATTCCATCATGTACAAATTAAACTACCGGCCAAAAGAAAGCATACGATTAAAACTTGGATTTGACCAAATAATTACACACGTTATGAATACGTTACTAGGCTGAAAACAGTCGCCGAAAGACTGCAAACCTAAGGCTTAAAACACAACAATGATACCCGTATCAAACACATCACCATCGAGTAACCATTTCTTGTTTGTTTCTATTTAGCTACCATCAATCATTGGTGTATACGTTCTCCTTCCCCGGAAGTCATGGTACCCCAGTTGTGTAGATCGATGCTCATGATGTCAATCACTGGATTTTTTTTATCAAAACTCGATTATTTACAGACCACCGTCATCTAGCTGGAATTATGTTGAGGTCGGCGTTATACAACAAACAAACTAACATAATATCCAATACAGTCCATGCAAGTCTACAACAGTTGGGAACAGCTAGGTTACCGCAGTTTCTGAAAATGATGGGTACAATGTGTGAAGCCCATTTCTGGTGTCCCCCGCCGTGTTATTGCTGGAATATTGCTAAAAGCGGCGTAAAACCATACTCACTCACTCACTCTGAAAATGAAGAGAGTTTCTGGGCTCCTTTTTATTACATTTTATCAAGATATTTTAACAGCTGTTTTTTTTCTGTGACATATCTTCATTTAAGAGAAGTAAGTCTATCCCCGCTTTCTCTTTCGCCATTCCTACGATCGACAGCGCGGAAAAGTCAGAAATGTTTTAATTTAATTCTGATGTTTTAGATCTTGAAAATTCCCACAAATACCATGTGGTATCCATCACAAATGGCATTGAAATAAGTAAAACAGATAAGGAAAACCTGCATTTGATTAAATGACCCGAGCGTGTTCTCAATGCAAGAAATCATCCTCCACTGCATATTGCTTAATGCCTGAAATGCGATTTCGCTGATATGACAGAAGATAATACCCACAGGATCTTCCTTTGAAATCTCTCAAGTCTAAATACTCGATCCTATTTCATGTCATGAAAGCAGTGGCATTGCTAGAAGCAAAATACAGACCAATCCTGTACACAGCTTGCATGTTTGTTTGTGTGCTTGCCTGTCTGTCTGTTGTTTAACGCCGCACAGCAATATTCCAGCTATATGATGGCGGTCTGTAAATAATCGAGTCTGGAGCAGACAATCCAGTGATTGACATCATGAGCATCGATCCACACAATTGGGATACGGTGACATGCATCAACCAAGTCAGCGAGCCTGACCACCCGATCCCGTTAGTCGCCTCTTACGATAAACATGGCCGCCTTTTACGGCAAGCATGGGTTGCTGAAGACCTATCCTACCCCGGGTCTTCACGGGTCGCCTGCGTGTAAACTGCCGGGCAAAAGAAAGTATACCAATGGTTGATGTTGGCTAAATATGAAACAAATAAGAAATGGTTACTCGATGGTGATATATTTGGTACGAGTGTCATTGTTGTGTTATGAACCGTAAGTTTGCAGTGTTTCGGCGTCTGTTTTCAGCGTAGTAACGTATTCATAACGTGATGGAATCTTAAAAATACTTAAATATAGTTTATAGAAGTTGGATACCGATCAACATTTATATAAGGGTGAGTGCTGTCGCAGATTGTTTTGTGTCACATGGCAGTCACGTAACGTAACGTTTTGATAACGTCTGTAATTTCTTTTTTATCAAATCCAATTTTCAAGTGAGTGAGTGTCTGAGTTAGTTGGGTTTAACGCCCGAAGTGATGCCCAATTTTCATGTGTATACTTTCTAAACTATTTAATTTCAAGCGTCAGGTACTCGGGTAACCAAGCGTCGAATTTCGATGAGCAGAGTTGCATCCCTTAGCCCTCCCAGGATCCGCTGATCAAAGGCTTTTAAGTCTTCTCTGACCACCATACCCTGCATGTGGGTTTCACCAAAGTGCTAAACGTCTGAGACCTGCCTCACTTCGGGATACCGCTACCCCCCCCCCCCCCCCCCCCCCCCCCCAAACACACACACACACACACACACACACACACACACACACACACAGACAAAGGCTGGATCCAAGACTACCACCTGGAGTAACTAATGCCCATCAGCTCACCGATATACCGTGCCAAATATGGTACAGCTTTATATGAAAAAGCACGTTATGTCGTGTTGACCTCAACTGACGTCGATGTTGCGAGTACCTGCCAATTAAAAGACCCCTGCAGTGTTGCTACCAACAGAGTAAATATGACGGCAGATAACGGAATCTGCCGATAGTAACCGAGGTGTTATATATAATAGTATTGCTTTAGAAAACATCCAACAAAGTTTTGCTTTCTTAACAGAAGCCACTCGAACATTTCAGTGCATGCTTGCAGGTTATTTCGTGAACATGCTTGCCATTTTTACTGCCAAATCCTCCAAGTCCTCCAGTTTTTTAGTTATTTCATCACGGTGTTTTTTATATTGTTAACATAATCACCAGTACGCGCACATGGCGTTGTTGATAAAACCAATATTACTGTTATAAACGTAATGAAGTATGGATTCGTCGATAATCAGAGCTGTTCAACGGAAGTTATGCCATTGGAAATGCGTTTCGATCGATCGCCAAAATCACCAAGCCAAATCATTAAATTGCATTTTTCTTAAATATTATTTTTAAACAACCCTATCAAAATATATTCCAATTTGGGATTCACTGAGATTTGCTCACGCTTCTTCCACGCATTGCATGATTTACTTCAGTTGACGTCATCACGGGCATGGGCGAGTTTATGTATTCCACAAACAATGGACATGTTTCCAAAGTGCAGATAGACCCGTGAAGATTCGGGGTAGAATAGGTCTTCAGCAACCCATGCTTGCCCTTAAAGGCGACTGTGCTTGTCGTAAGAGGCGACTAACGGGATCAGGTGGTCAGCCTTGCTGACTTGGTTAATGCATGTCCATCCCAATTGGGTAGAGCGATGCTCATAATGTCAAACACTGGATTGTCTGGTCCAGACTCGATTATTTACAGACCGCCGTCATATAGCTGGAATATTGCTGAGCGCGGCGTTAAAAAGCAAACAAACAAATAAACAAACAAACAAACCCGTCTTCACAGCGATGAACAGTGAATAATTGACATGGCGATTTTTGGAAATGAGTAGTGTCAATATTCATCGACCATTGCAAAGTTTCAATAACTTTAAGTTGCCTTTAGTGAACTTGCATGCAATGGAGACAGTGGGCACTTAAAAAATATTGAATCTCCATTAACTTTATCGGGAATTTACTTATAAATCAAAAGAATGCCTGCAGTTTTAAATGTCAGAAGCTATCTCCAATTATGCATTCACCGTGAACCAAATTACTTAAACGGCTGAAATGTATAAATCGTTAAAATTCTTCACAACCGCATCACACGATCAGAATCGTAAAGAAGGCATTATGTCTTTAGCTTACTGTCGCTAGTTATCTCCACTTCTCTACTACAACGAAATGTATGGTTTGCACGTGCAGCACACGCCCCCAGATCGTTTGACACCTGCAGTGTATCGGGGTGCACACCATGTGATCAAATAGCGATCTCTCATTGGCTAGCTACGTCGAACATGTAATCCTACACCAGCTGTCAGTCCGTGTGCGTGAAGCTCGTGCTCAGACATTGACAAGACAAATTGACACATAAACACATCAAATTCCACAGTCTGTGATTTCCATGTGCACGACATGAACATCTGCGCGCAACAAAAAAGAGCCCCAGCGTGCAACGCCTCTAGAAATGGATGCTCGATGAATTTAACAAAATGAGTGAGTGAGTGAGTTGGGTTTAACGCCGCTTTTAACATTATTCCAGTTATATCACGGCGTGTCAGCTTAATGTGGGAGGAAAGCCCGAAGTGATGCAGGTCTTAGACGTTTACCACTTCGGTGAAACCCACGAGCACGGGTATGGTGCTGACAAACCTACAAACATAATCGGGGCGAACCGGGATTCGAACCCACAGTCATAGGTTTCTGGCGTGCCTAAGGAAGGCAATTCTGCACAGCGAATCGTGGCGCCTTAGACGACTGGGCCACCCGTGCCCCCGATGATTTTAACAAAATGAAGTTAGTGAAGAGAAGAATAAGCTAAATGAAAATATAAATGTGCTATTTGTTTATTATATTGAATTGGCGTTTTACTGTATTTAATCTGTCAACGTAAATAATACACTTGACTCTAAACATTGAAGACACACGGGAAGAACGATCCTCACCGAGATGGTAATTCTTATTTCAGATTGTCAACTAATGAGTTCGCACAAAGCGTTTAGCACATAATGGTAGCTTGGGTTATTATAAAAAAATCAGATAATGTGATATAGTTCACTACGTACAACATAAACGACTTTTCCAAGTGGAGTTAGAAGGGGTTTAGTACGGAAGCCTTTTAGGGCCATTTGGTTTTTTTTCTTGAAATGTTAAGATACTAAGTTGAAATTACAGGATACTGAGTTGAAATTTCAAGATAATGTATCTTGAAACTTCAACATAACATCTGAAGAAAAAAGAAAACAAACAAATTGCCCTATTTAAAGACCACACGATCCCGTTATCCTCTATTACACGTTGAGCGGTGGATAGCCCAGTGGTTAAAGCGTTCGCTCGACCCGCAATAGTTCAGGAGTTCATTACCCATATGGGTACAATATGTTAACCCAATACCAGTGCGCCTAACCTTTCTTCCTTCCTCCCTCACCCCCACCCCGGCCCAATGCCCCTCTCTTACCTCCAACCTCACTCCCCAACCCCGTCTGTCCGCGACAAAATGTGGAACATATTTTCAACAGATAATATTTTCTTGCTAATTTACAGTTCTTTACCCTTCCAAATACATGGAGAAATCTGGTAGCAGAAATATAAACTTTGCTTCAAGTTTCAACAAAGTTAGAACTTTAATCTGCGGCAATATCAATCAATTCGGCAGAGTGGTCAGAAATCGTAACTGTAACCATTTTGATATTGAGATTGGCGGAGAGAGGTCATATATTTCAGCTCACAAGACAGATAATTAAGATAGCCAGTCTGGCACCTGAATTTGTGTTTACCAGCAAGAAACATTTGAAAGTAGCCACGGGCATCGGCCAGGCGCTTATTTCCGCCCCCTCCCCCCCCCCCCCCCCCCCCCCGCCAACCAATTCTGTATACAATCCTATAAGTCAAACAACAACCCAAAAACACCCCCCCACCCACCCTCCCACCCACCCAAAAAAACACCCCCCAAAACCCAATATATATATATACCCTCCCCCACCCTCCTCCGTCTCACTTGAAGGGGAAGTGTACACGCAAAAATCACTTTCTTTCTTTTTCTAAACAAAACGCAATTTTAGAATTAGTTAGTATCTGTGTTTGAAAATATAACTCATTTTTTTTCACAGTGAAAGTAGGAAGCTCACAATAGTGTGAAAGTGATATGCCGCTATGAGGCCTTCGTTTTACGAGCGAAATAGGCCTGAGTTATCCCCCTTAGATTATGACGTAATTGGTGCCAATTCAACTGGATCCCTGTCTATTCTCAACGCAAAAGATATCAAGGACCAGTTTGCGGTAAAACAACATGGTCTACGACACACTCCGGCGCAGTGGTGACTCAGCATAACACAATTCTGGCTGGCATCTGAGATGCTAGAATCACAAAACTGTACCTACACCACGTGAAGCGGCTCTAACAAAGCATGATGACGTCATAATGTTTATCAATTGGCACCAATGACGTCATATTGCAAGGGACATAAGCCATGGTGTTTTTGTTATGGAAATAGAACACTTGGTAAATGTGAAAAATATAAATCGTTTTAGTGCAAAAAATATGTTAATTAAATATGATGTTTTTATATTTTTGTCTATGACACTTCTATGTTAACACTTTTAATGTGGAAAAAGTACAAGAAAAAAAGGTTCATTTCCGTGTGAACTTGCCCTTTAAGGGCCTCAGACGTACGTCTCCCACAGGATATTTACAACAAATACCTGCCTTGATATTCAGATAGGTTTAGTCATTACTGGGGTATTTCCATTTGGGCTTTACGGCAGTGTAGGAGGGGGCCGTCTCGTAGCAACTTTATCTCTCGTAATTTCCTTTTATTCTCGGGTAAAACGTGTTTTGAATCCCCAGCCCGCGCCGTCTCCCAGAACTAGCTTCTCACAGAAATTACAGGCAGAGACGGTTTACCAGTCCCCAGCTCGAGGCCGGCTTTAATTGGCCACCACCAACAACCTGATTAACAGCTTGCTGACAACTCGGATTAGAGTGGAGTTCATTTCAAATTATGGCGTGATGTATTGTCAATGCTAGCAGCTTAAAGAGCGCCATTTGTTGTTGTAATTGTGTTCGTCTATATATTCCAACACATTTGTAGCGTTTCATCAGTTGTGATTGTAAGTGTTGGTCGCGCGATGAATATTTCTACTTTCTTTTGTATGTTTCTACATGCTTGCCGTAAAAGGCGACTATGCTTATCGTCAAAGGCGACTAACGGGATCGGGTGGTCAGGCTGGCTGACTTGGTTTATGCATGTCATCGTATCCCAATTGGGTGGATCGATGCTCATGATATCAATCACTGGATTGTCTGGTCCAGACTCGATTATTTACAGACCGCCGTCATATAGCTGGAATATTGCTGAGTGCGGCGTTTAACAACAAACAAAAAAACAATCAAAGCATATTTACTCACATCCACATGGGGTATTGACAGTTTTCTTTCGAGTATTCAAGTGGTCCTTGGTCCAGTCTATTTGAGTATTTTCAAACTAATGAATAAAACTAATTCTGCTCATGTGGCATCTGATTTGAATCTGTTCATGTGCTGCCTCCACTGTGACACATGTCGCATAAGCACACAACAGCGTGTCTCTTAGTCTGTCACACAAACTCCGAAAGAAATGGGGCGGTTGGGTAGCCTAGTGGTTAAAGCGTTCGCTCGTCACGCCGAAGACCCGGTTTCGATTCCCAACATGGGTACAATGTGTGAAGCCCATTTCTGGTGTCCCCTGCCGTGATATTGCTGGAATATTGTTAAAAGCGGCGTAAAACCATACTCACTCACAACAGCGGTGCACCAATCTGAGCTAAATAAGTCTAGCGCTTCCGTGTTTTATCACTGCAGTAGAGTTCCTGTAAATGTGATACCTGCATTCGATCAGTTACTATAAATATGTAGAGAAACACGGAAGATTGAAATCTAGTCTCTGAAATAAAAATATTTTACACAAAAAAAAACAAAAAACATTTGTCAAATTATCTGAATACATTGTGATACTAAGCAGCCCAGAGACTCTCATTTTCAGAAACTGCAGTAATCTTAACGAGTAATATAGACTTGCATAGGCTGTATTGAAAATATTTCTTTCGGTGAGTGAGTGAGTATGGTTTTACGCAGCTTTTAGCAATATTCCAGCAATATCACGGCGGGGGACACCAGAAATGGGCTTCACACATTGTACCCATATCGGGAATCGAACCCGGGTCTTCGGCGTGACGAGCGAACGCTTTAACCACTAGGCTACCCGACCGCCCCATTTCTTTCGGAGTCTGTGTGACAGACTAAGAGATAGGCAAACAAGCTCAAACGAATACTTGGTTACTAATACAAGGTGTTGTTTGTTTGTTTGTTTGCTGTTTGTGTTTCAACGCCGTGAAATAAATGATAAAATTGTACATATTATCTACTCGTGATTTCATATTGGTCTTATCGACCCTTCAGCGTCCACTTCTAATAAACAGAGCTGCCAGAACGATGCTCTCCTTCTCAAATTACTAATCATTACTTGGAGTAATTAACTAATTGACCTGCTTGATGACCCAGAGGGTCTTGTACCGCTACCATGCGTTTTGAATTGGTGGGGTTGGAGAGGGGAAGTGTCTACACCTTATCAAACATTTTCGCTACGTGTTCAGAAATGTTCAGAGATGTAGTGTATATTGGTTGTGGTTTTTTACAGTCGTTAGGTTAGCGACTGGCTGCTAGATCCACGAATATTCCGGCTATGACGGCGGTCTGTAAATAATTCAGTGATTGACATCATGAGCATCGATCTACGATACTATTCGTTTTTTATATTTTTCCTTCACGCGTATTCGTACGCAAGCACTCACACTTACTTGGGTAATGGTGATGTATTTTGCGTACTTGACGCAAATACGCAGATTATACGCAGTGGCTAAGATGCTATAAACTTGATGTGTATTACCTACAAATATTAGATATAAACTGTTTAAACTTACAAATGTCGTTTCGAATCACACAAATCCCCGTTCTCAAAATGTAAACACCTTTTATCTCACCTTCCACATGAGTGAGTGAGTAAATGTTGCTTTAAGCCGCAGCAGCAATATTCCAGCTATTCGCGGCTAGACTTCCACATGAATATCGGATTCTGACTGTGAACCATTCTGATATTTACAAATGAATGTACCCCGCCATGTAATGTACATTTCGAGTGCACCAAGTTAACCAAGTCAGCGAGCCTGACCACCCGATCCCGTTAGTCGCCTCTTACGACAAGCATAGTCGCCTTTTACGGCCGGAATGGGCTGCTGAAGAATGGGTTGCTGAAGACCTATTCTACCCCGGATCTTCACGGGTCGAGTAAATATGCAATGGCGACAGTAAGATATCGGAAGCCACGTGAGCTCAGCCCTAAGGCACTTTCAACTCCTGCATGAACCACTTGGTAGCTATCGGTTGGTTGGTTTGTTGTTTTACGCGGCACTCAGCAATATTCCAGCTATATGACGGCGGTATGTAAATACTCAAGTCTGGACCAGACAACCCAGTGATCATGAGCGCCGATCCACGTAATTGGGATACGATGACATGCATCAACCAAGTCAGCGAACATGACCACCCGATCCCGTTGGTCGCCTCTTACGACAAGTATAGTCGCCTTTTACGGCAAGCATGAGTTGCTGAAGGCCTATTCCACCCTGGATCTTCACGGGTACATGAACAATGTTATCATGATCAGTATATGTCAATGACATTAATAATTTGATATAGAACAGGTAATTTACAGGTAATAAACGATTGCAACGCGGGTGCTTAATACGACGCGTGTTCTCTTTCTATGCAACTTAATTAACCGGTGACTTTCTCAAGAATGATTTTGAAAAAAATGTCTCTGACCCAGCGGCCTCGATTCGACAGCAATCTACTAAATTACAATTTATTGCTCTTAAATTTGTGAGCTGACATTAACAAATGTTTTAGCCGAATAAAAAACCACCCACCAGAGAAATGGTTTATAAAGAAATCGATAATTCGACGCTGCAGTTAAAGAAATAACACGTTTCACTGGATAACAAAATAAACAAGTCAATCACCGTTATGTTTACACGCGGCCTACGCTTTCAATGCATCTTTTGACATGCTACCGCATAATAACTTGTCGATTTCAACCGGGTTGTCAATATCAGGTGTACTTCCCGAATCTTGTCTATAGCACACGTTCAAACAATGACCTATGGCATTGGTTTCCATTAGCAACGCAGACGAAGGGCTCTTGCAAGAGTACATGTGTGTATTATTGTGCGACAGTACCTATATTTATAGACAGTTGATTAATACTTGTTGGCAGTTTTTTCCGAGCAACCCGTGTGTATGTCTGAAGACTATGTTGTTCACTGCGCGTTTTTACGATTCTGTGTTCCTAAGATAGAAAAGAATGTAGTCTAAAAATACTTGATTAGAGTTTTCGTGAGAAACAGTTTAGCCTCAAACGTCTAGTCGTATCGGTTAATGTCGGTTAACAGAAATATTTCTCATCAGTTTGCAATTGTTCAACAACACAAACACACACACACATATATATATATATATATATATATATATATATATATATATATATATATATATATATATATATATTGAGTGCCATATAAAATTATTTTCTGTATGGTTTTCATCATAGATCTTCAGCAAACCATGCTTGCTGTAAAAGGCGACTCTGCTTGCTGTAAAAGGCGACTAACGGGATCGGGTGGCCAGGCTCGCTGACTTGGTTGATGCATGTCATCGTATCCAAATTGCGTAGATCGATGTCAAGATGTCAATCACTGGGTTGTCTGGTCCAGACTCGATTATTTACAGATCGCCGTTATATAGCTGGAATATGGCTGAGTGCGGCGTTATACAACAAACAAACAATCATTATGTCGCTGGGATATCACATGTTGTTCTCATGTATACTCTATAAACAGTTTTATTTTTTACTTGTATACTATTGCGGTTGTACAAACTAAACTGACGTTCAAAAGAAAGTATACACTTCTCAAAATTGGATTTGACCAAAAACGAACAAACGTTTTGACTACGTTACTAGACTGAAAACAGTTGCCGAAACACTGCAAACTTAAGGTCCAAAACACAACTATGATACCCGTATCAAATACATCACCATCGAATAACCACCATCAAACATGTATTCTTTCTTTTTCCCGGGAGTGTACTTAGAGGTAGTCATCGAGCGTTATTGTTGTGCTTTTTGTGATCACGGAGGTGTTCTATAGTATAAACTGGTTAACACTGGTCTCCTGTGCAGAAAGTGAGTGAGTTGGGTTTAACGCCGCTTTTAACAGTATTCCAGTCATATCACGTCGTGTCAGCTTAATGTGGGAGGAAAGCCCAAAGTGATGCAGGTATCAGACGTTTACCACTTCCGCGAAACCCGCTAGCACGGGTATGGTGCTGACAAACCTAGAAACATAATCGAAGCGAACCGGGATTCGAACCCACAGTCATAGGTTTCTGCACGCAACTCTGCACAACGAATCGCGGCGCCTCATACGACTGAGCCACACGTGCCCCCTCTGTGCTGAAAGGGAAGTCCATTGTGACGTATTGAGATCACGTGTTAACGAACGTCCTCAAGCCTTTAGGTATTAGTCGATGTCTTCCTTTAAAACAATATCAAATTGGTTGTCTCGTCGTCAATTTCATTTGCATCAATATTTGTGTGAACTACCCGAGGTGTTCTCAAAAAGTAAGAAGTGACCTCTCGGGTCACGTGACTTGACCCAAAGACCAAACTAATTTTAATGCTTCATCAAATTTTCAATAAAAACTAACAAAAGTCTTCAACAAAGGTTACTTTTTCCACAGTGATGTGTCCATTTGTAAAACCTTCAAAGAGCGTCAGACGACTCTTGCTCGAAAGTTGTTTGGTCAAGATTACAACATTCAAGGCCTTGGTAAAGTAGCAGACATGTGGAGGACATTGCCAAATTTGATACATCAGCGACAAAAATGATGTCAGATGCAATTCCCTATTTTGATTTGTACCATATGTTTCCGTGTTTTGTTCCTGTGAACAATTGACTTGCCTTTGCATGTGTTTGTGAGGGGCAGGATACGCTCACATTTTCGCGAACATCTGGTATAATTATTGCCATCTTTACCTCCATCATCATCATCATCATCGCGATTATCCCATCCTCACCATTTTCATTGTCGGAGAATAATTCTCATCATATATATCGTCATCATCGTCGTCGTCGTCGTCGTCGCGAAATCATTCAGGTTAGAATAGATTCGGGTTAGAATAGGTCTTCAGCAACCCATGCTTGTCGCAAGAGGCGATTAACAGGATCGGGTGGTCAGGCTCGCTGACTTGGTTGATGCATGTCATCGTATCCAAATTGCGTAGATTGATGCTCGTGATGTCAACCACTGGATTGTCTGGTCCAGACTCGATTATTTACAGACCGCCGTCATATAGCTGGAATATTGCTGAGTGCGGCGTTAAACAAGAAACAAATATAACATCAGTCTCACCATATGCATCATCATCGTCGTCTTCGTCGTCGAAAAATCATCTTCACCATCATCATCGTAAAAGTGTCATCATCATCCTCATCATCATAATAAGCAGCGTAAAAACGTCCTCATCATAGTGATCGGCCTCTTTAAATCATTATCATCAATATAAATCATCATAGTTTCGATGTTATATTTGTCATAATAATCATCATCATATTCATCTTTAGCATCAACATCATCCCCACGGCTACATGGAAAATTGTCACAACCCCCTTCCTGATCAATATACGAAAGAATTCATGATGGTCATTATCTGTTTTCCTCTGTATCTTCCATGCGAAGCTTCATCCAACCTCAGTCCGTCAGACCTTGGCGATGCTCTCCAGTAAATGCCTCGTATTGATTAATAGCAGCTCTGGACTAGTTAATATCCGAAATACATCTCGCAGAGACATCCATTATCGATGCAACTTCCACATAGTGGTCTACAAAACGTTGACGTATGTCTGACCGGAGATATCCGCCATGACTGCCTGACCTGGTCAGTCCAGATGATAGTGCTTGGGCCATCAGAAGGGAAACAAGCCACGAGGGTCTTACATCCGCCTCACAAGATCAGGGCTCTACCATATGTCCCTTACGTGTCTCTTATATACCTGGCGACACGAAATCATACAGTTTAAAGGGCCGACCATTCAATATTGATGGGCTGGGATTTGAATGGGTTTTCATTTTGGTCTTCAAAACAAACAATTTCTCTAAGGCCACACAGACCCCAAGTCCCCCTTCCCCAACCTCTACACACACACACACACACACACACACACACACACACACACACACACACACACACACACACACACACACACACAAGAATCTCAATTTCTCTGAGGCCACACAGACCCCCAACCCAACCCCACCCCTCCCCCAAACCTCTTCACACACACACACAGGGACGCACGCATGAAATGAGACCCACCCACCACCAAACCCCCACCCCACACGCCCACCTCCCCTTTTCAGACACCTATGATGACTGTGCACTTGGGGCACACACACACACACACACACACACACACACACACACACACACACACACACACGCATGAAATGATACTGAGACCCACCCGCCACCAAACCCCCACCCCACACGCCCACCTCTCCTTTTCAGACACCTATGGTGACTGACACACACACACACACACACACACACACACACACACACACACACACACTCTCCATTCCAAAAGAACCTCAGTTTGCGGTTCGTCCCTAACTCTGTTTTATGCAGACATACAAATGACAAAGTGCGTCTCTCTTGTCAAGTACCGTTATTCTGTAAGGGTCATGGTTAAAATGTGTTTTATCCCCAGCTGGAACCGATATCTGAATCAATAGATCATCTGCATCACCTTCTCTGCTCTCTGCATGACAAGGAAGTACCAGCAGCGGTTGTGCCCGGCAAACCTAAGCAGTTGGGTACCCAAACGTATTTTTATTAATCCTACCAGTCAACAAAACCACAAATGACAAGATTACCGCATCTCATTTCTAATGTATGAACATATATTAAGAGTACAAAATGTATCGCCTGAGACAACCGAGGCATATGTTGGTGTTTCTGGGGATAATGACTCGCCGATATCAACTGATAAGCGCATATATTACACCTATTCACAACACGAGCCTACCGCACGCCCAATTTACACAGAGCATTCAATAATACTCTCAACAAACAAACACGATCTCTCCCATTGCGAGACTATGTATTCAGATACACCAGATCCTCCCCAACTCCTGGGCTCTGGGGCAAGGGAGCGATAGAGTTATTGATGTAAACAAACCACCTCAACGAACCGCTATCATATCATTTCTAACGGTTGCACGGGCAGGAAAATGTCTGCACGTGCTTAAAAAATGAGTCGCGTGCCGAGCGCGTGCCTTAAACGTTACGACCAGTTCCCTACAAGTGGGTAAGCGCTGGTGTCGCTAGAAAACGCATGCTCATTTCGAAGACAGAGATCACCCTACACTATCTCGCGTGATAACAACCAAACGATCAACTGAAGCATAATTACACATGTTTTAGCTTATAATCAATGCCACCAAACAAGATAGGGAGAGATCGCGTTCTGAAAATGCTGTAAATTTTTAAACACCTTGCGCTGAATGCGCTATAGATAAGCTCAGTTGGCGATAAACGATCCAGCGACAAGACATTACATACCTTTATGCATTCCGGTGAAACGGTCCTTTAGCACTGTCAATTCGTAAATTTGTCCAAATTCTTCGAATATGGGTCTAAGATCCTTTTCCTCAAGATTCCTTGGTATTTGTCCAACGAACAGTTTAATGGCATCTTGGTCTTTCATTGGTATCGTTGTCGCTATTCCACCGTGTCCACCGACGCCCAACTCACCTACGATTCCGTTTTGAAGTACAGCAGCCATATTGTTGTAAATACTAACAGAGGGGGAAATGAAAGTTGCGCCCCAGCATCTTATTTACATAGATAATAATGGTTTCCCGGCATTCCGCGGGACTAATCAATTTCAGGGACTTCCGTGCGCCTAGCCGATCTCGCAGCTACCAGTGGCAATTAGCGCCAAGCTCTCTCTCTTCTTCCAGGCCTCTGAGGCGAGCTAGTTTGACAGACGCCGGTGTCAAGCACAGATCTTGTTGCTATCGAACACGAAAACATTAATAACATTTTTTGTTTATCACATTGCCCGAGAAACCTAACAGAATAGTGTATGGAAACCATAGACCAGTCTCGTTTTATTATTTATTCGACTCGGAGTTACCAAGAAAATATCGATCGGTTTTTCAGCCATCGCAAGGCTCTGTTTACGATTCTGTCAGAAGGTTAAGAATCTTGAACGTGACCGAGTTAGATTTTGGCAAGACCTACCGGTAATTATCAATATTTCAGAGGGTGAAATTACCCCTGCATTATTCGAAGACCGTCACTGCAGTATCAATGGATGGCATGAACACTGAAAGAACGCTTTAAGTGTTTTTTCGCTGTCAAAGACCGCGTGGAGCCGAAAATAGATGTGCGTGTTAAATACCTGCCTAACACGTGAGCCGTTCATTGCGCTACCTGCGGTTATGTGGCTCGTGTATATAGTTATATGCGGTGGCCAATGCAGGTCTCAATCATCCCGAAACAGATCCCCAGGGAAGGTATTTTGTTGTGGTGAGACTGCTTCGTGGATTTAATTCCGTACTGATTGTTTGACGGGATGATTTAATAATGTTAAAAATTAAATTATTTGTCAGTATTATCATAATGGGAAAAATATATGCATATGAGTTGGAGGGTCGAGTGCATGCATGTATGCATGCAACGTGTGTATGGGTTTGAGGTATTTTTGTTAATGCGTCAGCGCAGGGGGTAATAATATATATACTTCAAGATTTTTTTGGTACTTGTTTTAAAAAGAAGTTTCGGAAGGAGGAAGCGGAGCCATCAACAAATAAACAAACAAACAAACAAACAAACACATAAATATAGGCAGGCAGGCTGGTTAGATTAACATCTAGTCTCTGAAATGAACATATATATATTACCAAAAAACATAAGAATTATAAGGAGCCTAGAGACTCTCTTCATTTTCTGATACTGCTGTAATCTAGACTTGCCAAACATTATAGACTTGCATGGGCTGTATTGGACATATTTGTGTCAGGGTCTGTATGACAGACTAGCAGGCTGGTAGGCAAGCAAGGAAGCAAACAAACAAGTTATCAAATTAATAACTGTCATGTATGTTCTGATATAACTGGGGGCACGGGTAGCCCAGTCGTCTAAGGCGCCGCGATTCGCTGTGCAGAGTTGCGTCCCTTGGGCACGCCTGAAACCTTTGCTTGTGGGTTCGAATCCCGGTTCACCCCGATTATGTTTCTAGGTTTCTCCGCACTGTACCCGAGCTCGTGGATTTCACCGAAGTGGTAAACGTCTGAGACCTGCATCACTTCGGGCTTTCCTCCCACATTAAGTGATATAACTGGAATCTGTTAATATTAGTTAATAAACCCAACTCACAAACTCACTCTGATATAACAATCACTGTATCCACCGTTAGTGAGTTCGAGGGTCACCACTAAGACGTGGCTCAATTCACAAACTTGGTACGACCGCCTCCGTGGCCTAGAGGTAGAGTGTACGCCAGTAGAACGGAAGGTCCGGGGTTCGATCCCCGACTGCGTCATCGTTAAAAGATGGTACTTTTTGTTACCCTGTCTAGCGCTCGGCATTAAGGGGCTAAAACAAAGACTGGTGGGCTCCGATTCAGTATACTGTGTCTGAGTGGGGTATTCATGTTAAACTGCGGCATGGTATCCCAATAGGCTATCACTATAAATCGGCATCAGTCCGGACTAGTACAAGCAGCCACACACACACACACGTACATGCACGTCGCTATTTAAGTGCAATAATTTTGGACGCGACATTAAACCCAATTTCAACTCACCTCGCCTCACAAACTTGGTACACTCTGTGAAGCCCACTCTTAGTGTCTCATGCCCTTATATGGCTTGAATTAGTGTAAAGTCGGTGTAAAGTCATGCTCATGCGTTTTGGAAATGAACCTAGTCATACAGGTGCCAAGTGAGAGCACCACCCTCTGAACCAACCATCATAGACTGGGAGGATATCGGTTTCAATGAAATCATGTCTTAAATTCTTTTTTATTTTAAAAATATCACTCTGGCAAATGGAAATCAATTCCTGGGTCCTCTACTTACATACCCTTTTATATACAGTTCTTCAGCAACCCATGCTTGACATTAAAGGCGACTAACGGGATCGAGTGGTCAGGATCGCTGACTTGGTTGATGCATGTCATTGTATCCCAATCGCATTGGCTGCTGAAGACCAATTCAAACCCGGATCTTCACGGGACCTAAAATGGCACTCACTCAATCCATCTGCATACAACTGGAGTAGATTTTAGTTACTCAAATAATTCTACTTTATAAATGGAGTCATTTCATAAACATATCAGTACCCGTGAAGATCCGGGGTATAATAGGTCTTCAGCAACCCATGCTTGCCGTAAAAGGTGACTATGCTTGTCGTAAGAGGCGACTAACGGGATCGGGTGGTCAGGCTCGCTGACTTGGTTAATGCATGCCATCGATCCCAATTGCGTGGAGACCCGTGAAGATTCCGGGGTAGAATAGGTCATCAGCAACCCATGCTTGCCGTAAAAAGTGACTATGCTTGTCGTAAAAGGCGACTAATGGGTATCGGTGGTCAGATGGCTGATTTGGTTACGACAAACATTCGCTTTATGGCAAGCATGGGTTTGTCAAGACCTATTCTATCTCGGATCTTCTCGGATCTCCACGGGTTAGAATGTCCGTAAGACATGAGTTCATGTTCTGCGACTGAGAGATATAATTAGTCATAATCCCAAATTAACATCCACTATTAGAGATGTGCATTCTGTTTACAGTTTGTGTCTTGCCTCACCCCACACTCAGAGATATTACATAAAACTCACACCCTGTAAATAATACGATGTGGTCGTTTCCGGCACTTACTCCCATACCCACAACGGAGGTCAGGAGTAGAAGACAACGGGAGACCATGTGTAGAGTTGCGTCCCCTGATCGTGACAGAATCCGCTGATTTAGAATCCTCAATTTTCTTTGATTTTAATTGCGCCGTCCATGTTCTTAACGTCTTCCAAAATGCTTACCTGTCGTCCCCCCAGACACAGGTCACAAGCTCTGTTATGATTGGGGTGCATTTCGGCATTAAACCAACGCGACAAGCGACATAGAAACATGTCAAAAAAATGTTGTGCGTGTAGGTGGTGTTAACAAAGAATAGTTTAGTTTTATGACGACGATTGCTCATATTGGAGGTTAAAAGTGAGGGAGGTGATATGACAACTAACGAAGGAGGAAATTATGCTGAAAAAGCAAAGGTCATTATTCCAACCGACAACCTACCTAGAGAAGCTAC
Source organism: Haliotis cracherodii (assembly GCF_022045235.1). NCBI lineage: Eukaryota > Metazoa > Mollusca > Gastropoda > Lepetellida > Haliotidae > Haliotis > Haliotis cracherodii. Next base: position 28,931,756 of record NW_027266269.1, on the reverse strand, counting down.
CAGTGCCAGCCCTTCAATACAAAGCCACCCACCTTTCACACACAATCTCACCCGATGTCATCCAAACCCCACACCTCTCTAACCCACCCCAACCCAACCAACCCTGTCCCACCCCACCCCACACAACACCGTCTCACCCATTCCACACAACCATGTCCTACCCCACCCTACCCCACACAACACCGTCCCACGCCACCATACACATTCCAGTCCCGTCACAACTCCATCCTACCCCAACCCACTCAACCCGTCCCACTCCACACCACCCCGTCCCATCCCACTCCACACAACCCCGTCCTACCCCACCCCACACAAATTGTCCCACCCCACCCCACACAACCTCGTCCCACCCCACACAACCTCGTCCCACCCCACACAACCTCGTCCCACTCCACACAACCCCGTCGCATCCCACTCCACACAACCCCGTCCCACCCCACCCCACACAAATTGTCCCACCCCACCCCACAGAACCTCGTCCCACCCCACACAAACCCGTCCCACCCCACCCCACACAACCTCGTCCCACCCCACACAACCTCGTCCCACCCCACACAACCTCGTCCCACCCCACACAACCTCGTCTCACCCCACACAACCCCGTCCCACTCTACACAACCCCGTACCACCCCACTGGGTTGGGTGGGACAATTTGTGTGGGGTTGACTGAGACGGGGTAGCGTGGAGTGGGGTGGTACGGGGTTGTGTAGAGTGGGACGGGGTTGTGTGGGGTGAGACGAGGTTGTGTGGGGTGGGACGAGGTTGTGTGGGGTGGGACGAGGTTGTGTGGGGTGGGACGAGGTTGTGTGGGGTGGGGTGGGACGGGTTTGTGTGGGGTGGGACGAGGTTCTGTGGGGTGGGGTGGGACAATTTGTGTGGGGTGGGGTGGGACGGGGTTGTGTGGAGTGGGATGCGACGGGGTTGTGTGGAGTGGGACGAGGTTGTGTGGGGTGGGACGAGGTTGTGTGGGGTGGGACGAGGTTGTGTGGGGTGGGGTGGGACAATTTGTGTGGGGTGGGGTAGGATGTTGACGTGTGGTTGATGGAGTTTTGACGGGACTGGGATGTGTGTGGTGGCGTGGGACAGGTTTGTGTGGGGTGGGGTGGGACGGGGTTGTATGGGGTGGGACAAGGTTGTGTGGGTTAGGATGGGATGGAGTTGTGACGGGAATGGAATCTGTGTGGTGGCGTGGGACGGTGATGTGTGGGGGTTGGGACGGGGTTCTGTGGGGTGGGACTGGGTTCTGTGGGGTGGGACGGGGTTGTGTGGGATGGGACGGGGTTGTGTAGGTCGGGACGAGGTTGTGTGGGGTGGGACGAGGTTGTGTGGGGTGGGGTGGGACGGGGCTGTGTGGGGTGGGACGGGGTTGTGTGGGTCGGGACGAGGTTGTGTCGGGTGGGACGGGGTTGTGTGGGGTTGGGTGGGACAATTTGTGTGGGGTTGACTGAGACGGGGTAGCGTGGAGTGGGGTGGTACGGGGTTGTGTAGAGTGGGACGGGGTTGTGTGGGGTGAGACGAGGTTGTGTGGGGTGGGACGAGGTTGTGTGGGGTGGGACGAGGTTGTGTGGGGTGGGACGAGGTTGTGTGGGGTGGGGTGGGACGGGTTTGTGTGGGGTGGGACGAGGTTCTGTGGGGTGGGGTGGGACAACCTCGTCCCGACCTACACAACCCCGTCCCATCCCACACAACCCCGTCCCACCCCACAGAACCCAGTCCCACCCCACAGAACCCCGTCCCAACCCCCACACATCACCGTCCCACGCCACCACACAGATTCCATTCCCGTCACAACTCCATCCCATCCTAACCAACACAACCTTGTCCCACCCCATACAACCCCGTCCCAGCCCACCCCACACAAACCTGTCCCACGCCACCACACACATTCCAGTCCCGTCACAACTCCATCCCACCCTAACCCACACAACCCCGTCCCACCCCAATCCACACAACCCCGTCCCAACCCCCACACAACCCTGTACCACGCCACCACACACATCCCAGTCCCGTCCCAACTCCATCCCACCCTAACCCACACATCCTTGTCCCACCCCACCCCACATAACCCTGTCCCACGCCACCACACACATTCCAGTCCCGTCAAAACTCCATCAACCACACGTCAACATTCCCCCCGCCCCTCCCCCTGCCCCTCCCCTTCCCCCTCTCCCCTCCGCTTCACCTCTAGTACCTTTACTTCTGAAGGGAAAGGCTGTCAAGCTAGACACAACGAGCCCTGTATACTTTGAGATCGGTACATTCCGGCAACTCCACATTCTTCGTTTTGAAACGGTCTGCTGCTTTCTCTGAATAACCCAACTCCACCGTCCCAACAGACGGCATCAGACACTATTTTCAGCCATCAATGGCAAGAAATGGAGGCCTATTTTACAGTAACTATTGTTCTTTTGTATAACTAAAACATGTTTCCTATTACAGGAAATGAGCTTCCAGTTTAAAAAATACATCCTCAGCATATATATCCTGAAACTAAATACCATCTGTGTTCCGAATGCTTAAACCTGCAATTAAAACTGCATTCGCGGCAATTGGCCAAAGGGAGACAACTTTGTCGGGCGAGCCGCGGTTGCCTTTCTCGCCATCCTTCACTTAATATTTAATTTGCCGGCTAATAAATATCCAACACTTATATCAGGAAGACGAGGTGTTTATAAACAAACCTCGGTTCAGTGTTGGTGAAATATACACGTTTTTCGCTAGTGAGTCACTAGCTGCCAATCAACGTTTTGATATAACCAGCAGCCGTGAGACAGGGCTGAAATATTGCCCCATCCCTTCATCACAGGTGTAACGCTGTTATATCGACGTCACGATGCATCGATTCGTTCAGATGGTGTTAATGAAACATCGTCAGGAAACCAGCGTCCGCTGCAAATTCATACTTTGGTAATATGCTCAAATTATCTGTTGGTAATTATTGTTAATATTAAGTTTAAAAACTCTATATGGCTGAACAAGGTGAGGTGAAATTGAGTTTAACGTCACGTCCAAGATTATTGCACTTATATAGCGACGTGCATGTACGTGTGTGTGTGTGGCTGTGACATGTACTAGTCCGGGCTGATGCCGATTTATAGTGCTAGCCCACTGAGAAACCATGCCGCAGTTTAACATGAATACCCCACTCAGACACAGTATACTGACTCCGTGACGACCAGTCCTTGTTTTAGCCCTTTAATGCCGAGCGCCAGACAGGGTAACAACAAGTACCATCTTTAACGTCTTTTGGTATGACGCGGCCGGGGATCGAACCCCGGACCTTCCGCTCTCCGGGCTATGGCTGAACAAGTGTAGATTTAACGCACTTAATGAATTTTAAGATTTTGACAAGGATCTATTACATGTAGATTAAGCGTAAGCGAGTGAGTGAGTGAGTGTAGTTCTTAAGCCGCTTTTAGCAATAGTCCAGCGATATAACGGCGGGTAACACCAGAAATGGGCTTCAAACATTGTACCCGATGGGGAATCGAACCCGGATCTGTGAAGCATGTTGAACATGTAACAGTAAACTGTTAACGCGTGACTTAATACTATTGGAACTATTCATCTGAATCCAATTAATCAGTTAACGGTGCGATGGGGTAGCCCAATGGTTACAGGGTTCGTCCTGCAGGCCTAAGGTCTGGGATCGATTCCCAACATGAAGGTTATTGCTGGTGCCGTCTCCTCCTGTGATATTGCTGGAATATGGCTCAAGGCAATGAAAACGATAATCTCTCACTCTGATTTGACGAACACATCTTTTCAAAATCTGGCTGTAAAAAGGTGACAAAACAATTTCCACAACGATAAGAAATATCTCCCAAAAGTGATTCCCACACATGCAAAGGCAAGTCAATTGTTAGTCTAAAAGAAAAGGGAACCTATGGTACCAGTCAAAATAGGCAATTTCATCGGACATATTTTTTGAAAATGTTAAAGCTGTGCTGAGGAAATGAATGTTGTAACCTGGATTCGTATGAAGGTAGTTTTAAAACATATACTAGTAAATAGTCTCAAAGATAATTGAAAAACAAGTTTGATACAAACCGTACTACATGTGGAGTTTGAGAGATTCAAATAAGTGTACAAGCAACACTTGTCCCCAACTTGATTCAAATAAAACTGTTTTCTATAAAAAAATCTAGGGGAGAGCCCCCCCCCCCCCCCCCATCCTCCCCCATCCCGTCTGGCTACGGCACTGTATACAGAAACAAGCACCACGGAAACTGATGCACAAAGACCGCCCGACTTGTAGTACAGAAATACCGACTCCTCTTAACTGGTGATACATCACGGTTGCGCCTTGTGTGTTTACGGCCAACAGTGATTGCCGTTCCACGTCTTTTATCCTGGATGGATTTCCAGGTTGAAGACGTAAATTTAGCCTCCTGTGTAAACCACCCGCACGTGTGTTAGTCGCTTGTAATTAGTGAGCGGACCTAGTCGTGCCTCTCAAACGCGACCGTTTCAAATTGTTAGATGGCTGGCAGGAAATTCTGCCCTTCAAGATTAATGCGGAACCTGGGAATGGTTTAGGTGTAGGAGCTGATGCAGGAGCTGATTTATGCCTGCAGCTCAAGGCAAGGAGGCATGCATGAATATTAGATTTATTTTGGGAATATTCATAAAATTATATTTTTCGGAGTATACTAGGAAAAGGGTTTTTTTCTTTCCATTTTGGGCGAAAGTAATCCCGCTGACAAGAACACACAGAAAATATTTTTCTTTCGATGTTTTGATAAAATGAATAAATAAACGGATAAAAACTCCGATTTATTAATAATAAATCTCATTAAAATCAGATCTTAGAGCTCGCTACTGCTATAAAAAAATCAGATGACATCACATTGCAGGTCACTGAACGACCTTTCGCGAACTTTGACCGACCAATGAAATGGCTAACAATCAGTCGCCATAAGCCACTCAGAAAGCAGCAAATGAAATGATGTACAAAAAATCGATAAAGGTGAATGACATAAAGCGCGTTACGAGGCCATCAAACTTGAATGCGAAATCGAAATCGATAGTTGTGAAATATACCAAAAGGACCTTTAGATGTTTGGGTAGCCAAACAGTCTCGCGTTATCTCGTACATATCGAGATCTCGTTGTTATCCTCGAAACAAACAGGTGCTTTTAAGGGTTTCAAGAATGGAGAACTTCCTTCAAAAGTAATTCTGCAAGAGTTAATTTCTACCCCAATAAAATGCTCTGAACCAGGGCACCCAGTTATGTGGATTATATTTTGTATCCCCGTCATGACTGCATGGGTTCGAATCTCAGATGTTTCTAGGTGAGCACCATACCCGTGCTCGTGGGTTTCATTTCGGGCATCCCTCCCACATTAAGCTGTCACGCCGTGACTGGAATACTGTTCAGCCCGGCGTTAAACCCAACTCACTCACTCACTCACAGAGCCTGCCAAACCTACATTTGTTCTGTAAACATGGATAGATGAATATGAGATTACTATTCCTGCTGTTATACAACGAGGGGGCACGGGTGCCCCAGTCGTCTAAGGCCCCGCGATTCGCTGTGCAGAGTTGCGTTCCTTGGACACGCCAGAAACCTATGATTGTGTGTTCGAATCCCGGTTCGCCCCGATTATGTTTCTAGGTTTGTCAGCACCATACCCGTGTTCGTGGGTTTCACTGAAGTGGTAAACATCTGTGAGCTGCATCACTTCGGGTTTTCCTCCCACATTAAGCTGACACGCCGTGATAGAACTGGAATACTGTTAAAAGCGGCGTTAAACCCAACTCACTCACTCACTAACAGAAGGAAACTAATGAAACCAACAAGACAAAAAAAACCCCAAAAACATCATTAAACTGAGTGAGTGACTTTATCGCTACTCAATAATTATAGCCGCCCGAAGTTTTATCCAAGTGACGAAATACCCCGAGTATACTCGAATGTTACAAGTTACTTGCTTCAAGTTCATCCACAGCACTGTGTAGGACTAGCCTGCAAATGGACTGTGGACCATGGCTCCCTGTCTTGGACGGGCCTGCAAATGGTCTGTGTACTATGTCCCCAATAGAATAGGTCTTCAGCAACCCATGCGTGCCTTAAAAGGCGACTATGCTTGTCGTAAAAGGCGACTAACGGAATCGGGTGGTCAGGCTCGCTGACTTGGTTGATGCATGTCATCGTATCCGAAAATATTGCGTGGATCGATGTTCACGATGTCAATCACTGGATTCACATTTTTTACAGACCGCCGGCATATAGTTGGGATATTGCTGAGTGCGGAGTGGAGGACTGGCATGCAAATGGTCTGTGAACCATGGTCCCCTGTGAAAGACTGACTCCCAAATGTGTAAACTCCAAAGCTCCAGCAGACTGTATGTCTGACTGCCATCTACCCTCCGACCTATTTCATGATGTTCTAGTTCCACCTCTTTCCGGACCCTGCTAATCCACAGGCCTGATGTTTCGAACGATTAAGTTTATTTGTTTGTTGCTTAACGCCGCACTCAGCACAATGACTGATATACGAACATATTTGAAAATACCCAAGTCTGGTCCAGACTATCCAGTCTAACAAGTCCGTATACTGTGCCTGAGTGGTGTATGCATGTTAAACTGCGGCATGGTATGGCAAAATAAAATCGACATTAGTCCGACTGGTGTACACACACACGCACGCACGCACGCACGCACGCACGCACGTACGCGCATGCACACACACACACACACACCAGTAATATTGGACGCGACGATTAGAAGAAAACTGAGGCTTAGTTGACAAAACAGCATTCACCGCGCCTATGATTCGTTTATCCGGAAATGTGTTAAACAGGACGATTCCACAGGAAATGCTTTCGACCGGATGAACGAGGTTTTACTGTATACAACGATTACGACCTTAGAAAATACCAAAACACTTTTCAAGTAAGACTGTGTAAATATTGATGAAAACCTTACTATAATGTAACTGTTGATGTTCCAGATACTCCCAGTACTCTCTAAATGTTGCTATTAAAATACACACTCATGTTGCACCTACTGACCCCATAGACCGTATCCATGGTGATGTGGACGGAGCGTCTGCCCTGAGAGTGGAAGGTCGGTGTTTTGATCTCCTGTCGCGTTATACAAAATGAGGTTAAGGAATGGACTTCTTGTTACCATGCCTGGCGCTCGGCATTTAAGGGAATAGAACGGACGGAGACAGTATAAGGTGTCTGAGTTAGGCATCCATGTTAAACTGCGTCTGGTCCAGCTCTAAAATTACCTGAACAAAAAACTATAGAAATTGGTTGTGACAATTACAAGCGCGCGCGTACGCACGCACGCACGCGCACGCACGCACGCACGCACTCACACAGAGAGACACACGCACAGACACACACACACACACACACACAAACATAAAGGCACGTCGTTATCGATATAAGTGCAATAATATTGAGATCGACCTTTAACCCCATTTCAAGATAATGCCACAACTTTTTACAATCAACTTCCATTCAGTTATCTTTAAACACTATCTATACTGCTCTAACACATTTTGTCACATACCCTGCTTATTCGTAAAACATAACACTTACTGTATAGGTCAGCTATGTTTGCTATTTGTCTCGCAGCATTGCGTGTTATAATCAACATTTTTGTCTCGAGAAAAATAGAACCGGTTGCGTATTAGCCAGAGTACCAAAAACAAAGAGTAAAGAAATACTGTTTCTTTAAACAGACGGATGTTTTCCTTTCCTTGCTACTCCATTCTAGGGAGGTGAAATATTACATGATTGCCATATCGTAGGGACATCGCAGTGCTCAGTGCAGTGTGCTGTACACGACATTGCAGACAGACTTGCAGACTGTATAGAGCATGAACATATATATTATAATTATAAATCATTCATGCAACAGTTAAAGTGTATGGTTGGATGAAATGCACGCAGTAAATAATTAGATTGTTAGCCTGCAGTTAATAATCAAACAATTGCATGCAAATAAGCATTGGATTGTCAGCATGGAGTAAATAAATGGATTGTTAGCATGCAGTTAACAATGTAAGAATTGCGTGCAATTAAGCATTGGGTTGTGAGCATGCAGTAACTAATTGGGGTGATGGTTTGCAATAAATAAGTTAATAGATTTCATGAAATTAAGCATTGGATTGTTAGCATGCAGTCAATAATTGGATTGTTAGCATGCAGTAAACAATGTAAGAATTGCGTGCAATTAAGCATTGGGTTGTTAGCATGCAGTAACTAATTGGGGTGATGGTTTGCAATAAATAAGTTAATAGATTTCATGAAATTAAGCATTGGATTGTTAGCATGCAGTCAATAATTGGATTGTTAGCATGCAGTAAACAATGTAAGAATTGCGTGCAATTAAGCATTGGATTGTTAGCATGCTTTACTAATTGGGTTGATGGTTTGCGCTAAATAAGTTAATAGATTTCATGAAATTAAGCATTGGATTGTTAGCATGTAGTACATAATAGGCATGCGGTAAATATGTTAATACATTGCATGCAATTAATCATTGGATTTTTAGCATGCAGTAACATGCGGTAAATATGTTAATACATTGCATGCAATTAAGCATTGGATTGTTAGCATGCAGTAACTAATTGGGGTGATGGTTTGCAGTAAATACGTTAATAGATTTCATCAAATTAAGCATTGGATTGTTAGCATGCAGTACATAATTGGCATGCGGTAAATATGTTAATACATTGCATGCAATTAAGCATTGGATTGTTAGCATGCAGTAAATAATTTAAGAATTGCAGTCAAATAAGCATTGGATTGTTAGCATACAGTAAATAATAACATTGTTAACATGCAGTAAATAATTGCATTGTTGGCAAGGAGTAAATAATTGGACAGTAAGCATGTAGTAAATAATTTAAGAATTGCTGTCAAATAAGCATGGCATTGTTAGCATACAGTAAATAATTGATTAAATTGCATTCATGTAAGCATTGGCTTTTTATCACTTAGCAAATAATAGGAATGTCAGCATCCAGTAAATAATTGGATTTAAAGCAGGGAGTAAATATGACACGGACGGTTACGGTGACACTGAATATGTGACATAGGTGACATGATGGCATTGGATACATATGGAGTGATTGAATACAGGGTAAGGTGACTTGCCGGCTTGGATTACAAGCAAACACGGCGTGGGCGGTGACTTGCCGGCATTGAATATGAGACAACATGGAGTCTACGGTGATTTGCTGGCATTGAATATTAAGACATATGGAGTGTACGCTGACACATATGGCGTGAAACGTGGAGTGTACGGTGATATGTGGGCATTGAATGCAAGGAAACATGGCGTCGACGGTGATATGTGGGCATTGAATACATGGTGACTTGCCGGCATTGAATGCAAGGAAACATGGCGTGGACGGTGACATGTGGGCATTGAATACATGGTGACTTTCTGGCATTGAATACAAGGAAACACGGCGTGGCCGGTGACATGTGGGCATTGAATACATGGTGACTTTCTGGCATTGAATACAAGGAAACACGGCGTGGCCGGTGACGTGGGCATTGAATACAAGGTGATTTGCCGGCATTGAATACAAGGAAACTTAGAGTGGACGGTGACTTACCGGCATTGAATACAAGGAAACTTAGAGTGGACGGTGAGATGTGGGCATTGAATACATGGTGACTTTCTGGCATTGAATACAAGGAAACTTAGAGTGGACGGTGACTTACCGGCATTGAATACAAGGAAACTTAGAGTGGACGGTGAGATGTGGGCATTGAATACATGGTGACTTTCTGGCATTGAATACAAGGAGACATGGCGTGGACGGTGACATGTGGGCATTGAATACAAGGTGCGAAATGCGAATCGTGACGGGCATACAGTGTACCTCAATATGCATGTCCTTGATGCATATGCATGGACAACCAAGGACAAATGGTCTGTTATTTTATATGCGTGCCTAGCTCGCGGATATTCATTACGAAATATGTCTGGCACGACTTTTCCCGTATATATCCCACGCGTCAGTAATATTTAGTATAATTATGTTCAAAGCTGGCAACATTAATACACTTAGCGTGAAATCAAAGTGGCAAGACTTCACTCGCTCCATCACGCATTGCAACCAAAACAGAACACGTGTTGTAATGTACGGGACATTGCATGCTTGGAGTTCACAAAATGCATGCACAAAATACAAGGTGGTGATATATTGATGTTGGACATTATTTTGCATCCTGTGTTTGGATTACGATGGGTAACATTTTGAAATGTATGATGATATCTTAATCTTGCCTTCCATCAAACCTGACCTCAAAACATACCTGTTCAAAAATACACCGCCGGCCAAAAGAAGGTAAACTTTGGATTTGTAAAATTACAAACGTTATCAAAACGTCACTCGGCTGAAAACAGTCGCCGAAACACCGCCAAGTTACTATACCATCATTGAATAACCATTTATTGTTTGTTTCACTTTCAGCCAGCATCGAACATGGGTGTATACTTTCTTTTGCCCCGAAGTTTACTATTGACAATACAGTATGTCGCTAAATGTTTATGTCATTCAAAGACAAATACACTCTTCAAAAAAAAGAAACGCACAGGTATTTTTTTTTGTAAATTTATTGTACATAATAAAGTCGATATATTTAATTTAATATCATACATACAAATAAGAAATTTTGAAGCTCTATAGTCACATGTTGTGACTGTTCATTGTCATGGCACATAAGGCCACAAGGTTGCGCTGAACGCAGTATCTCGTGGTGTAGGATATGCCGCCCCCACCTCCCCCCACCCCCCAACACCATGACACTACCGCTCATTTCGACGACGAAGTGAAGAAGAAATCGTGATTCATTGCTAAACCGCACTCGTCTCCAGTTTCTCTTTTTTTTAAGAGTGTATGTTATCAATATTATTTTAACACTTGTTGCATATGCCGTGCTTGTGGAATTGGCGTTTATAAGTACACAAGACACCGCTTTCTTAAATTGGAATTGATATATTGACATTCCTCTTGCATATGCCGTTAGTCTAGATTGCCCAGTTGATTAAAGAAAGCATGCTTTCGATATGTGGAGGGATTATGGGTTGCAAATGAAATTTTTTTGTTTGTTTGTCTCTTTCACTCCTGTCTGGAAACAATCTTTTCTGGACCAGATAATCAAGTGATCATGAGTATCGACCTACGCTTTTGGGATACGATGACATGCATCAACCAAATCAGCAAGCCTGACCGCCTCTTACGACAACATGGGTGGCTAAAGAACAATTCTTACCCGGATCTTTACTGGTGGAAATAAATCATGACAATCATGGAGGCATGCTGTCAGCGATGCCATGATACCCTTGAATTGAAACACCATGAACTATTCTAGACCATAAATATCTAGTAGTCCGTACTTCGAGACATTCAGACTACGAAGCGCCGGTAATCATTTCATCGGTTACTTCGACTTAACCAATACATAATAAGTTCGAGTTAAAGCTGTAATCCGTTATTGCCCAGTTTAGTATGGACGAAAGATATGATAAATATGAATAAGGTCAATATTGTATATGCAACAACAAATTTACGACTGTTGTAATTCGATACTTAGGTTTACGTCCCTTAACCGCACCAGGATCCGCTGGTCGTAGATGATTATGAACCTTGGTTCACGCCGACAAATAGCTAAAATATAAGTTGGTGCGGCGTTGGAACATATATTTGTGTGCTGTGTACGCCGCACCGTAAACAATCGACTATGTAACAGACAATAGTTCTAGCCACGCCGTCCTGGTACGATGACACACAATCAACCAAACCACCGAGCCTCACAAATCACAAATCATCCCTTAAGTCGCCAAAAGCACAGGGGACCAATTTTATCCCCAAATGCCCACGGGAGATTCCATGTGTCTGCTCACATCTTAATATAATCACACTTTGAGATCATAAGAGATTTCTTTGGTCTGAAATTTTAAGATTCTTTTGCTTTTGGTTCGGTACACACCTCAAGAAAGATACGCACATCAAGAATGTGTCTTCACGCGATATGCATCGTGATTCATGTGAAGTGTTAAACCGGGAAGATCCGGGTAAGAATAGGTCGTCAGCAACCAATGCTTGCCGTAAAAGGCGACTATGCTTGTCGTAAAAGGCGACTAACAGGATCGGGTAGTCAGGCTCGCTGACTTGGTTGATGCTTGTCATCGTATCCCAATTGCGTGGATCGATGCTCTTGATGTCAATCACTGGATTGTCTGGTCCAGACTCGATTATTTACAGACCGCCGTCATATAGCTGGGATAATGCTGAGTGCGGCATTAAACAACAAACAAACAAACAAACACGAAGGTGTTCACATTGTTTTTGTTGAAGGCATGCATGTGTGTCATATAACTGAGCATTAAAATTTGTAAAATGGCTTTAGATATATTCATCGCCAAAATAAGCACAAACTATAGAACCATGTAGGGAAGTTAATTACCAACTTAATTACAAAACTAACAATCAGTCCAGTTTTTATCATCATACGTTGCACGTAATTTCCAAACTTTACACGCGAATCCTGCACGTGACAAATGGTGCATCTCGAGTCATGGATCTATGACGTCACATGTGATGCGTTCATGAACATCGGTTCACGCAACAAAACAATATGTTCGTTTGTGCATCGGACCAATCCCATATCTCTTGAACATGAACAATCCTTCATATATTAACGAAAATATATGATATACACGTTTCTTTTGGCGGTGAGTATATATATTTCCTCTCTGCAAAAAAAACCCATAACAAACTACAGCTTCACTAAAACTGCACCAGTCTGCACTTGTGTGTGCACTGATCATGTTTGCGCATGCATGTGGAAACATATGCACCACCTGAACCCTCTAATAGCATGTCGGAGCGGCCTCCCGTAGTTAAACAACACGCATTTAGACACAGGCGATAAACTTTCCGACGTCCTGTTTACCGTAGCGATACACGACTGCAACATCCTGATCTTACAACACGGGTGACTCAGTCGTCTAGGGCACCTCAATTCATCGTGAGAGTTCCGTCCCTTTGACATGCCGGAATCCAATACATGTTGGTTCGAATCCCCATTCGCCCTGATAAGGATCCTTGGCCTGTTAGTCCCTTATCCGTGACGTGAAAAAACATCTAATCATTTAATCCATTTCGACTTCTTCCTATTTCAGTGAAAACGCCGTTATAGAATCACACAACTGTTCAAAGCAGCGTTAAACCCAGCTTCCCCACATGCCCAGTCCTGGAATCACATTATGTTGAAAAGGGGGCGGTCGGGTAGCCTAGTGGTTAAAGCGTTCGCTCGTCACGCTGAAGACCAGGGTTCGATTCCCGACATGGGTACAATATGTGAAGTCCATTTCTGGTGTCCCCCGCCGTGATATTGCTGGAATATTGCCAAAGGCGGCGTAAAACCATACCCACTCACTTACACATGTTGAAAAGACGTAAGTCTGTCATTATGTTGGGCCGCCTTCGTTGTGTTGTAGGTGGCGTCTGGCGCTCCGCTTCAATAGGATGAAACAAGCACTGGTCGGCATTGAGTCAGTACAATGTGTCTGAGTAGGATATCTATGTTATAACTGCAGCATGGTGTCTCATATCTCCCCGAGGCAAGGGCATTAAATGAGTGTACCAGTTCAATTTCCAACCTTGCCGAACTAGGATGGAATTCCTGAATTACATATTGGCTGGACTAACGAGTCTATAGTCCAATCAAAATCGCGTAACGAAATAGACATCCGGTTTGTAAACAACATGGGTTTCAACATGCAGATTTCGGTCGACTGAAGGATTTGCAAAACATGTGTACCGCCAACTTGGCGTCGACAGATACTTTGTAAATCTTTTCTTGTTTTTAATCAAGGTGCTGAAGTGATTTGATGCACTTCGCGATCGAAGTCCCGTTTAATTACCATATAGATTTTGATTATCGATCAGATCGTCTTGACAGGGCGCCGTCATTTTGATTGAAGCAATTGCAAGTGATATGAGAGGTGGAATCTGATTGGTCTATAGGAAGGACATAGAAGGGACATAACTCGTAATATCCACTGGTGGCGTTACCATCGAGCCAGGAATTTCCAGCCTAGTTCGGCAAGGGTGGAAACTGGACTTTTATGGTCAGTTAACACCCTTGCCTCGGGAAGATGGGTATCTCAGGACGCTAGCACTATAAAACCGGCATGAGTCAAATCTCATTGAAATCAGATCTTAGTTCCCACTGCTGCTGACAAAGATCTGAGGACATCCCCTTACAGGAAGACCGCCCCCGTGGTCTAGTGGAAGAGCGTCCGCCCGGAGAGCGGAAGGTCCGAGGTTCGATCCCGAGCCGCGTCATACCAAAAGACGTTAAAAGATGGTACTTGTTGTTATCCTGTCTGGCGCTCAACATTTAGGGGCTAAAACAAGGACTGGTCGGCTCGGAGTCAGTATACTGTGTCTGAGTGGGGTATTCATGTTAAACTGCGGCATATGGTATCTCAGTGTGCCAGCATTATAAATCGGCATCAGTCCGGACTAGTACAAGCAGCCACATAAACACGCAAACGTACATGCACGTCGCTATATAAGTGCAATAATCTTGGACGCGACGTTAAACCCCATTACACCTCACCTCACCTGTTACAGGTTATGTCGCAAACGTTGACCGACCAATGACATGACGAACAAGAAGTCGATATTTGTCAATCAGAAGGCAGTTTCCTCGAGACATAATGGCAAGCTATAGCTTCACACTGGCGAATTCCATTCCAGACTACGCTTTGAATTCTTTTTGACAAAAAACTCAGATTTAAAATTTGAAAACTGAACAAAAGAACATTCTGGAATGTCTAATAGATGGTCGGGATTGTGTGGCAGTACTTCCAAGGGATGCATAGAGTATTTTTCGTTTATCCAGTTGGAGCGAGGTACAGAGGATGATTAAATAATAATGATAATGATGATGATGATGACGAGGTGATAATAACAACAACAACAATAACAACAACAACAACAACAACACTACTAATAATAATGAGAAGAAGAAAAAGAAAAAGGAGATACAATAGATCCCACCACCTTCGCTCTTCCCTCAATCGCTCATATTTACCAATCATAATGGGAGGGCGTGGTTTGATTAACGTGGATGCCCTTCATGAAAGAATTGTATTGTGCACTATTGCACACATTTATTTGTCTGATGATCCTCTTGTGAAGCATGTCAAGACTCATGATGAAAACAGGGCATTCCACGGTTTTCTAAAACGAGCCAAGGATGTGGGACATAATCTCAATGTCAGAGTTGATTTTGTTGATGGTTCTTTACTTCTGGACGGTACAGAAATGAGTGTCAACCAAGCGAAATGCCATTTCAAATCGGCCCAGACTCTGCAACCCTGCTTGGAGTCCTTCGCTTGGATGAAGACAGCTGGCCTGAAAAGTGAAACAGAAGGCTTTCTGTTTGCTGCTCAGGACTCACTCCCACTCGAAACTGTCAATGTGTGATTAGCATCAAAATGTAAATACGAAATGTAGATTAGGTAATGAATTTAATGAGATTGTCCAACACATTGTCAGTGGGTGTCCCGCTTTGGCACTAACACAGTATCTTAAGCGACATGATGGCGTAGCTCGATCATTTTATTACCGTCTTCGCCATGCTTGTGGTTTGACACATCCATCTATGGTACGACCCGGACTATGTAGAGGGCGTCATGGAAAATGATAAATACAAAATTCTTTGAAATAGGCCTCAGACATATCCAGGCCAACAAACCTGATCTTGTCCTTTTTGATAAATCCAATGAAATCATTTATATTATTGAATTTTCAGTCCCTTTCAACACCAATGTGATTAGCAGGATTAAAGAAAAACATAGCAAATATGCAGACCTCACTTTCGAAATGTCACGCTCCAAGTACGAAGTTGTCAGACTCCCCATTGTTCTCGGTGGCTTAGGTTTGGCACCTCCCAATCTGTTGACTGACATTGGAGAGTACCCGGGTTTGCTACCAGGAATACAGCCCTTCTGACAATCGGGTAATGCAGAAGGCTGCAGTGTTGGGGAGTCTTCACATTCTCCGAAAATGTCTTTCTCGCTGTCTGGGCTGCGTGTAGAGTGGGCAAGGGCCCTGAGCTGATGATGAGCCAAACCAGCCAGACTGTGCCAGGATCACCCAAACCCTTTGCTGCATTTTTTATTTTAATCTGTAAATAATGATAATAATTAGTACAATAATCTTGAATGCGACTCCATTTGACATAACCTCACAATTACATTGCAAGTAACACGGGTCAAGACCCCTAATTAAGGTGAAACCCATCAATGCCTAATTCCCATCAGCTACCACCATAATCAATCTTGACAGACCTGCAAGAGGGTCCTGATGGGGGGTCCCATAAGCAGTAAGCAGTAAAATTTAGGGTACTTTTTCATTAAGCAGTAATTTTTCTTCTTTTTCAATAAAATCGTCGCGAAAATTCCTAAATCGGCCATGGCGGGACCTAGGACTTTTAATTCTGCTTTCGTTTCATCCTGACAATTCATATTTTTAATACCGGGTAAAATCTCCAATCGCTAAACATTCTAGACTGGTCCCCTGCGTCAGTTGCGCAGCCTGCTTTCTGTGGCGAAGCATTTGGATCTTGAAGACAGACTGTTTTTGACCATAATCATTTTACGACAACAAGTAAATTATATATTTACGTTTAAGTAGTTATTTTTTGGTATTTTACGATAAGCATTTACGATAAAAAAAGATGAAATTTACGTTTACGATAGTGTTTGAAGGGTGTTTTACGTTGAGCATTAAAACCCATCACGACCCTCCTGCAACCCATCGGTCTGCCCTTTGCAAATAACCTCACACGCCTTGATAGAGTGAGTGAGTGAGTATGGTTTTACGCCGCTTTTAGCAATATTCCAGCAATATCACGGCGGCGCCTTGATAGAACTGAAGAACGGCTCAAAACGGCGTTAAACTATAGTCACTCCTTCAAACACTCCGAAAACATTCTGATTTTTCTTTCTGGCAAAACAGGGACACGGGTGGCACCGTCGTCTCAGGTGCTGCAATCCACGTGACAGAAACCTATAATTGTGGGTTCGAATCCCGGTTCGACCCGATTATGTTTCTAGGTTTGTCAGCACCATACCCTTGCTCGTGGGTTTCACCAAAGTGGTAAACTTCTTAAACCTGCTCTAAAGCGCCGCGATTCGATGTGCAGAGTTGCGTCCCTTGGGCACGCCAGAAACCTTTGATTGTGGGTTCGAATCCCGGTTCGACCCGATTATGTTTCTAGGTTTGTCAGCACCATACCCGTGTTCGTGGGTTTCACCGAAGTGGTAAAACGTCTAAGACCTGCATCACTTCGGACTTTCCTTCCACATTAAGTGATATAACTGGAATTGTTAAAAGCGGCGTTAAACCCAACTCACTCACTCTTAAACCTGCATCGCGCCGGGCTTTCCTGCCACATTAAGCGTGATGTAGGCAGCGTTGAACCCGCTCACTCGCTCTTGCATAACAGAGCAGTATAACGGTAGAATCAGAAATAACTCCCTGCTTTACGACATCCTGCCAACCAGGTAACCTTAGACTCAAAGTAGATAAAGCAATAAAACTCGAGATTATGTTTTCCTATACCATATACTACCAAACGTAGAAGAACGAGACTGGCAATATAGCTCAGTCGGTTCATGAAATTGATAATGACTCATACGGACTTAAATACGATACGTTGAGCCGTTTATACACAATATCATCAATGTAAATGTCAGTGTGGATATGTGCTGTAAAGTGTTATAAGTGTGGCATTTCGTGTGTCGCCTGATCTCCGATACTCTTAATAAGGCTATGAGTGAAATGTTAGACAGGTAGTGCTTCAGAGAGCTTCCACTTACCTTTCTGGTATGTCATGGAGTGAGTGAGTGAGTGAGTTGGGTTTAACGCCGCTTTTAACAGTATTCCAGTTATATCACGGCGTGTCAGCTTAATGTGGGAGGAAAGCCCGAAGTGATACAGGTCTCAGACGTTTACCACTTCGGTGAAACCCACGATCACGGGTATGGTGCTGACAAACCTAGAAACATAATCGGGGCGAACCGGAATTCGAACCCACAATCATAGGTTTCTGGCCTGCCCAAGGGACGCAACTCTGCATATCGAATCGCGGCGCCTTAGACGACTGGGCCACCCGTTATGTCATGGAGGGTAGACAAACATTTAATATGAGAAATATGTGACAAATGTTATTTTTTGGATAACATTTTCTTCGTCAAGTACAGATTCTAGTACTTTTTGGGTTGGACCCGTGAAGATCCAGGGTAGAATAGGTTGCTTGCCGAACCAGGCGACCATGCTTGTCGTAAGTGGCGACTAACGGGATCGGGTTGTCAAGCTCGCTGTCATCGTATCCTAGTTGCGTGGATCGATGCTCATGATGTCAATCACTGGATTGTCTGGTCCAGACTCGATTATTTACAGGCTGTCGTCATATTGATGGAATATTGCTGAGTGTCAAACAACAAACAAACAAACAACTAGGCATAAATAATTTGTTCCGGAAGTACTCGAAGATATATTTTTGCCTAGTGTTTTTTTAAAGGAATACCATTTGTTCGCTAGACGAGCTGGATGTTATGAAAAGAAATGTGTTGCTAAAAGATCCTCCTTTCACAGAAAGTTACTCTATGTCTGGAATCATCACAGACAAAGATATTGTGTGCCTTGAAGCACTTGCCGAAAAATATATTCTGTGTCTTGAAGCACTTGCCGAAAAAGATATTGCGTGTCTTGAAGCACTTGCGAAAAGATATATTCTGTGTCTTGAAGCACTTGCCGAAAAAGATATTCTATGTCTTGAAGCACTTGTCGAAAAAGATATTGTGTGTCTTGAAGCACTTGCCGAAAAATATATTGTGTGTCTTGAAGCACTTGCCGAAAAAGATATCCTGTGTCTTGAAGCACTTGCCGAAAAAGATATCCTGTGTCTTGAAGCACTTGCCGAAAAAGATATTGCGTGTCTTGAAGCACTTGCCGAAAAAGATATTGCGTGTCTTGAAGTACTTGTCGAAAAAGATATTCTGTCATTAACACAATTCAGGCATGGATGCGCAGTATGAATGTATCAGAGTAGCGCCCCTTAGCTGTGACATGATCCTATGATAGCGGGTTCGAATCTTCGCGCTCATCATCATAACTGGTTTGTCAGCACCATACCCATACACAGAGTTTCACCAAAAAGGTCAACGCCGTGTTATAACTCAACCACCCACCCACTCACTCAACAACTCAACCATCCACTCACTCACTCAACAACTCAACCATCCACTCACTCACTCAACCATCCACCCACTCACTCAACAACTCAACCATCCACTCACTCACTCAACATGTTGGCCAACACAACAGCTCCTTATTATCAGACTGAGCGCGAACCTTGATTAAATGAAACCCACCAATATACAGCTCACTACCTCAATGAATAATCTTGATGGAGTTTCAATGGGACTATACCAGATCAAGACCAGCCGCATGGCTCTTTAATTACGGCTGAATTTGTTTTGTTTTTATCAAGGCACGGAAAGCTGTCAAGGTCGATGTTTTAGAGTGTCAAGTTCGCCATTAAATTGTCATCTAATCTAATCGCACCCATTTGAAAATGAACAAAAACATAATCCGCCATTTTAACTCGCAAACCGGGTCCATTAAAACTGACATTTCTCTAAGCCCGCGAACAGGCTCCCTCGACAGTTGAATGGACGCTAAGAGCATAGAATGGAGGAACAGCTTTCATATAATGACCATTATGATGTTTTGTTTGTAAATCGACTTGAAACCTTTGTACTATTGATGCAACCATAATAAATAAACATGAACAATGACTTTGGAGATTTTATTTATCCCCTCTCTGTCTCTCTGTGTCTAACGACGCTTTTAGCAATATTCCGTCGCTCTCTCTCTCTCTCTCTCTCTCTCTCTCTCTCTCTCGTGTTGGAAGACGACGCTTCATGTCTTGTGATCGGGCATGGGTTCAATGAGGAACACTGTTCCTCTTTCATTCAGAGCACTTAAAGGTACTTAGGATTCTACAAATCGCTTCATTTAGCTTAGCGAAACGTTGTCTTGAAAGACGATGCCTCTCTCTCTGTGTGTCTCTCTGTGTCTCTCTCTATTACGGCTGCGGACACCAGAAATGGGCTTCACACATTATATCCATGTGTAAAACGAACTCGGGCTTTCGGCGTTAGAGCGAATGCTTTAACCATTGAGCTACCCTACCGCCCCTAGGCGATTTCAGGGCTCGTGTGGCCAGGTTCGCTGACTTGGTTCATCCATGTCACGTTATCCCAATTGTGTAGGTTGATGATCAAAGTGCCTATCACTTGATTGTCTGGTCGATGCTTGTCGTTATATAAAGGCGACTGTGCTTGTCGTAAGAGGCGACTAACGGGATCGGGTGGTCAGGCTCGCTGACTTGGTTGATGCATGTCATCGTATCCCAATTTCGGGCCCCGTGAAGATCCGGGGTAGAATAGGTCTTCAGCAACCAATGCTTGCCGTAAAAGGTGACTATGCTTGTCGTAAAAGGCGACTAACGGGAATCGGGTGGTCAGGCTCGCTGACTTGGCTGATGCATGTCATCGTTCCCAATTGAGTGGATCGATGCTCATGATATCAATCACTGGATTGTCTGGTCCAGAATAGATTTTTTTACAGACCGCAGTCACATAACTGGAATATTGCAGCGTCAAACAACAAACAAACAAACAGACTACCTCTTGAAGTTATGCAAAACTATTTGGAGTGTTCATCACAATAATTCTCAAAACGTCAGGTAGACCTTTTAGCCTGAAGAACTGAAATGCACTTGTTGAAAAAATCCTCGTTTATTCCTTAGACGGGTTTCATGTTTACAAATAGGAATTTGTTTGTGTTGGAATCACAAAGGCTTAATATCCGTCACGGACACCTTTTAGAAGATCAGAGCCGAATAATCTGTTGTTACATAAAATTTGAATCACCTAGCTCTGGGGGCAATACAAAGTGATCCTTATTTTAAAGCATAAATAAAAAATAAAATTTTGGAACTTACTCTGCTCAAACAAATAGGTTATCTCGGGGGTCATTTTGCGGAATACATAAAGGAACGGGATCCACACCACGCAACACAATATGGCGAAGTCCTGACGCTTCTGAAGATGTGGACTTAAATTTTACATCTCGTCTCTGAAATGAACATATTTTAAAGAAATAAAAACAGTTGTGAAATTACCTTTATTAAATATGATAAAAAAGGAGTCCATGGGCTATCTTCATTTCCTGAAATTATAGTAATCTAGACTTGCGCCCTATTATAGACTTGCATGGGCTGTATTGCGTATATTTGTTTCAGGGTCTGTATGACGGAATGCTGCAGATACTGCTTGGTATATCTCTTTTGTATTAACCGCAAAACTTTTCTCCAATACGCTATACGATCTAATTATAAACTGTCGGGCAATTGTTAAAACTTGAAAATTGGATTTGACAAACAAATTCCAAACATTATCAAAACGTTACTGGACTTAAAAC